>NC_068359.1:8638808-8938808 GCF_020536995.1 Dreissena polymorpha | reverse complement strand
AAAAGCATTTATGACATTTACTTGATATATATTGGGAAAAGAAGCCGTCATGTAAATGTAAGAGTAAATGTAACCGGCAGAATCGCTGGCTGCCGGTATTTAAAGAGAACACTGATAATAGTAAACTAAATCTCTACGACACGATTACAGCGTTGTAAAATTGTGTTTTGGGTGATAATGGTTAGTAATTCATACAAATGTTATTAAAAAATATTGTGCTTTAAAATTAATTTTGAGAATGGGATGGAAGAACAGAAAATGAAGAGCATACAGGGATGGAAATAAGTGGTTTCCCATGAGCCCGGGGCAAGTAGATTTTGGCCTGGGCAACTCGATTTCAAAAGTTGGTAAACTTGTTTTTTTTAAATCTTAAAACAATTCAGTGCAATAAAAATTGAAAAACAATTGATCACCATGGATCAATACTAGTTAAATAACATTCATTATTTAGGAATAGGACATGATTCAATTCAGGCTCATAATAATACATCATGCATTGAACATGTGTATTGTCAGCAAATGTATATAATTATTTATTATTTTATTAAAAAAATGTATAATAATATTCACATGTTCATATTTCTGGGCTCGTTATTCTTTATCTGGGCAACCAAAATACTAAAGATGGTTGCCCACAATAGTAAAAAGTTAGTTCAATCCCTGGCATATCATTGTAACTTTATTGTTTAACTGCATTGCATTAAAATTGTGATTGAGGTAAGCTTGTTGTTTATAGTATATTTACTTTTTAGCTCGACTATTATATATGAAATATATATAGTGGACCTATTCTACTCACCCCGGCGTAGGTGCGCGCATTGGAATGTTTGCGTACCACCTCGAATATATTTCCTATGTCCATTGACATATTGCTTTCATACATGTATTTTGCTTCTTAACCAACATCACCCCAATGTATAAACAAAAGCAGATAACTGTATCAAGCCGTTTGTAACAATTATGGCCTTTTTTTCACTAAGAATAAGCATATAATTGATGATCTATTTTAAAGTTTGCGTACCACCTTTAAATTGCCACAACTTCTTTATTATGTTCTCCCCAAATTTTTTAAGGGGGGAGCATACAGTCGCCGCTTCGTCTGTCCGTCCGTGCACAATTTTTGTCCGGGCTATTTCTCAGCAACTAATGACTGGAATTCAATTAAACTTAATGGGAAGCTTCACTACCAAGAGGAGACATGCATATTATCAGCCGGTTCTGGTCAAATGATTTTTCACAGAGTTACAATGTATGGTCCTATGAAATTTTCCATTAACTGTACATATAACGCGATCTACCTGTTGGCGTATTCGTTATAACTGGGAAAATCTAGTTTTTGATTAAATCACGAAAAAGTGGTGTTTTTTATTGCGCAATCGCTATAAACACGTGGCTTGGCTGGAAGTACATGTAGCTTTAATAGCAACCCCAAGACAATTCACCCCCAGGAGACAATTCACGGGCTAGACTATTCAAATTAGATTTTTCATACCCCAATTTTTCGATTTTCGTAATCATTTTTGTCGTACCCAAATGTTTTTCATACCCAAATTTGTTCGTACCTAAAAAAAAATTCGTACCCATTATTTTCGTACCCAAATGTTTTTCGTTCCCAAATTTTTCGTACCCAATTTTTTTGGTACCCAATTTTTTTGGTACCCTTTTATTTCGTACCCATTTTTTTCGTACCTAAATTTTTTTTCGTACCAAATTTTTTTAGTTCCCAAATTTGTTTCGTACCCAAATAGTTTTCGTACCCTAATTTTTGTTTCCTTTATTTTTTCGTACTCTAATTTGTTTTCGTAACCAAATTAGTTTTTTTTCCTGCCCATATTATGTTCGTACCCATTATTTCTTCGTACACAAATTTGTTCGTACACAAATTTTTTCATACCCATTTGTTCGTACTCAAATTTTTTTCGTACACACATTTGTTCGTACCTAATTTTTTATTCGTACCCATTTTTTTCGTACCCAAATAGTTTTTCGTACCTTTATTTTGTTCGTACCCTTTTTTTTGTACTCAAATTTGTTTTCGTACCCAATTTTTTTTTTCGTACCCACTGCCCACATATTTTTTCGTACCAATTTTTTATTTTGAAATAATCGATTTTCAATTTGATATGAACTCTCCACTCATTCCATCCCGCGAAACCCTTAAGGTGTCGCAACTCTAGTACTCTAATTTGTTTTGGTAACCAAATTTTTTTTTCGTACCCACATTTTTTTTTAACCCAAATTTTTTCATACACATATTTTTTCGTATGGAATGAGTGATGTATTGGACGTCATCATTGATGACGTTCATTCGAACGAATGATAAAGGGGGCTAAGTTTCGTTTAGCTGAGGCAAATCACTGCGATTTGAGCGCCTTGAAAACTGGTCGGTAACTTTTGCTAAAATTTGACATGTATATGGAGAAGAATGCGATCTACCTGTTGGCGTAGGCGTTATACCTGGGAAAAATCTAGTTTTTGCTTAAATCACGAAATCGCTATAAAATGAGTTCTCGCCGGAAGCCGATTCACCGCAGGAGACAATTCACGCGCTAGGCAATTCAAATTTGATTTTAAATAATACATATTGCGATTTTATTCCCAAATTAATTAATAATTCCATCTTGCGTTTAACTTACGTTTTAGAAAATATTAACAAAACAAACAAAAACAAACAACCGTTAAATTTTATTGTTGTAAATACGGTAACCTGATTACATATCCGCTAGCGTCTAGGCTGCACACCACACTTTTTAGCCACCAATGCGAATTGGCCCCGGTCAAATTTCTAAATAAAGAGAACATTGCTCAAGTAAGCACCATTTTGAGTGTCTTAATAATAATGAATGTCAGGTTTGAGTTGTGGTGATTTTTCTTGGATGTTTGTAAGTTACCAAAACATTGGTATTTTAACTATAGCTGCATACAGGAAGTAGAATTAATGCAATTCGAAAACAGGTGTAATGCTGGCTCCGGTCAGTATTTCTGTTGGAAATTTGAAAGGGCGTACGGACATTGAACTATTACAAAAAATCTAATCCTTTGACCCCCAATTTTCTCCATTGCTGTTTAGTACTTGGTAAGTTACCAATGTAAAAACATGGTTTCCAGTCACCTTGCTTCTGCAGGAAAGTGGCAGTTTGTTGTTGAAACTGGCTTAAAAAGGCTCGGAAACACACATAATTCTGATGTTTTGATTTGAAATAATCAATACTAAAACATTTTGCCCCAACTCATTTGATTTGAATGTTACTGATTTTTCAGAAGGCACAGCCTCAACCATTCTGGCAATGTGCTTGGTTTATTTTCAGATTTGCGAGGTGACCAGTTTCCAGACATTGGTTCGCTCCTGCTTGTGTACGCGATTGGCCGAGACTAAAAAAACTGTAGTGTGCCACCCTATGCATATTTACACATAAAAAATAGTTCGCAAGTAAGCAACAAACAATCAAATTTAAACGCAAATTATTTAACAAAATATATAAATTTAAGCTAGAAATCGAAACTTAAATACAATTTCTGCACTAAAAACACAATACCAATAGTTTTTACAATAACACATTCGACATGTACATGTACTTCCAAGAACACACCACCCGCTATTTTCAAAGCGAATGTGTAGAGTAACATTTCAAACAATAATATTGAATAAAGACAAAATGGAACTGGAGTTTAACGTAGTGCGCAAATTGGAAGTGATTAGAGTAATTTATTTTTCAACTTGTCAATCTCCGTAGTATACGTTTAGTTGTGAGATGTTAACGTGTTAACGGTTTCCCCCCCAAAAAACATGCCTTCGCTGCGAAGTCAAAGTGGGTGGGGAACGAGACTGCTTGTGGATTTCGAGTTGCTGGAAGTTTGTAACGAAGCTGCTTTTGTGCAATATTCAGCGATTTTGCAAGCTGTGTGTTTGAAGTCGGAGATATATATTGCTGACATTAATGATGTTGTGTACGTTCTTGTGACCATTGAATGCATATGATACCAGTGGGAGAGCATCCCGAATCCCACATACTATGTGACATAGTCTGCAACAGATGTTTCCTGGTCCAGTGGTAGGTAAGTTTCATCGTTATACATGCGTATTACACATTTTACATTATTTGTGCTATTTTTGACACCCATTTTTCATGCTGATGAACCAACGGTCAGTGCCAGTAGTCCTACTGTCATTGGTCTGTGTGATTGTTGAAAGTACATGTAGAAAGGGTTGTTTCATGTTGCTATTTTTTGGATAAAATTTATGGCAGTGGGCTTTTTTATCTTTGTGCAGCAACCTCTGCCGCCTCATTTTGTGAAAACATTAGGCGCACACTGTTCATATTGTAGTAAAAGGAGTCGCGCAATGTTCAAAGTGAGAAAAATTGGTGGTGACTATTCAACATTGTGAAAAAATTTGTCGCGCATTGTTTAAAATTCCTAAATATCAGTAGCAAACTTTTAAAAATTGTGAAAACAAGTGTCTCGCAATGTTGAAAATTGTGAAATATGAGTCGTGCAATGTTGAAGATTTAAAAAAATGAGCCTCGCAATCTTGACAATTATGGAAAAATAAGTTGCACACTTTTCAAAATTGTGACTGTTGAACATTGTGAAAATAATTAATTGAGCATTGTTCAAATTTGTGAAAATATGAGTCTCAGTAACGACATCAGAAACCATATGCCACTCAGCGTAACAACATCAGCATTAGTCGCTAACTGTTGAGAAATGTGAAAAAATAAGTTGCACGCTTTTTAAAACATTGACCATTTGCATCGCGAATTCCTATAATTTGTGCAAAAACAGCTATCACTATTAATAATTTAGGAAAAAAAACAAGTCTATTATAAAAAAGGTTTTCAGTTTAAAGAAATTCGTAATTATTTTTTATTTAAAGTTGTTTACGGCCATTTCATATGACTATCTTATTTTTTTATAATGATATTGTGTGCCTGTCTAATTTGTAATTTGTTCAAGTTGTGCTATAAAGATGTTATTTTAATAATCTTTATTTGACATTTTGTCTCATGTTGGATTATTTGTTATATTTTATTATTATATAAAAATGGCATCGCATGAACCAGTAGTCATAGTATAAGCAACATTGAAGCCTAATATGCATTCATCTATTATTATTTGGGCACAAATAATTTTACCGTGTGAAGACCCTACATAAAAATGCTGATTTTTTTCTTACTTGGTACCTGGCAACACATTTTCAAGTCTATTTCATTAAATTTGGCATAGATATTTTTAAAAATGTCATCGTATCAACAAGTAGTCATAGTATAAGCAACATTGAAGCCTAATATGCATTCATCTATTATTATTTTGGGCACAAATAATTTTACCATGTGAAGACCCTACATAAAAATGCTGATTTTTTTCTTACTTGGTACCTGGCGACACACATTTTCAATCCTATTTCATTAAATTTGGCATATATATTAATAAAAATGGCATTGTATGAACATGTCGTCATAGTATAAGCAACATTGAAGCCTAATATGCATTCATCTATTATTATTTGGGAACAAATAATTTTACCGTGTGAAGACCCTACATAAAAATGCTGATTTTTTTCTTACTTGGTACCTGGCGACACACATTTTCAAGTCTATTTCATTAAATTTGGCATAGATATTTATAAAAATGGCATCGTATGAACCATTAGTCATAGTATAACCAACATTGAAGCCTAATATGTATTCATCTATTATTATTTGGGCACAAATAATTTTACTGTGTGAAGACCCTACATAAAAATGCTGATTTTTTTTTCTTACTTGGTACCTGGCGACACACATTTTCAAGTCTATTGCATTAAATTTGGCATAGATATTTATAAAATTGGCATCGTATAAACCAGTAGTCATAGTATAAGCAACATTGAAGCCTAATATGCATTCATCTATTATAATTTGGGCACAAATAATTTTACTGTGTGAAGACCCTACATAAAAATGCTGATTTTTTTCTTACTTGGTACCTGGCGACACACATTTTCAAGTCTATTTCATTAAATTTGGCATAGATATTTATAAAATTGGCATCGTATGAACCAGTAGTCATAGAATAAGCAACATTGAAGCCTAATATGCATTCATCTGTTATTACTTGGGTACAAATAATTTTACTGTGTGAAGACCCTACATAAAAATGCTGATTTTTTTCTTACTTGGTAACTGGGGACACACATTTTCAAGTCTTTTTCATTAAATTTGGCATAGATATTAAAAAAAATGGCATCCTATGAACCATTAGTCATAGTATAAGCAACATTGAAGCCTAATATGCATTCATCTATTATTATTTTGGGCACAAATAATTTTACCATGTGAAGACCCTACATAAAAATGCTGATTTTTTTCTTACTTGGTACCTGGCGACACACATTTTCAATCCTATTTCATTAAATTTGGCATATATATTAATAAAAATGGCATTGGATGAATATGTCGTCATAGTATAAGCAACATTGAAGCCTAATATGCATTTATCTATTATTATTTGGGCACAAATAATTTTACCGTGGGAAGACCCTACATAAAAATGCTGATTTTTTTCTTATTGGTACCTGGCGACACACATTTTCAAGTCTATTTCATTAAATTTGGCATATATATTTATAAAAATGGCATCGTATGAACCATTAGTCATAGTATAAGCAACATTGAAGCCTAATATGCATTCATCTATTATTATTTGGGCACAAATAATTTAACCGTGTGAAGACCCTAGATAAAATTTCTGATTTTTTTCTTACTTGGTACCTGGTGACACACATTTTCAAGTCTATTTCATTAAATTTGACATAGGTCTTTATAAAAATGGCATCGTATGAACCAGTAGTCATAGTATAAGCAACATTGAAGCCTAATATGCATTCATCTATTATTATTTTGGGCACAAATAATTTTACCGTGTGAAGACCCTACATACAAATGCTGATTTTTTTCTTACTTGGTATCTTGCTACACACATTTTCAAGACTTTTTCATTAAATTTGGCATATACATGTATATTAATAAAAATGGCATTGTATGAACATGTCGTCATAGTATAAGCAGAGAAGCATAATACGCATTCATCTATTATAATTTGGGCTCATGAAATTTTACTGTGTTAATCAAGTTGCGATTTTTTAAATATTCGCCACATACCCACAGGCATTTCATTAATATCTCAGAAAAATAGACCGATATATATTAATACACATGGCATCTAAAGAACATTTTATCATAGTTAAACATGGTTCCCAGCCAACCTGGAAATCAGGGAAAACCTGGAAAAAGACTTTCACTTTTTCCAGTCAGGGAAAAGTCAGGGAATTTGGGAAAAGTTCCTGAAATCAGGGAAAAATCAGGGAATTTTGTTTGGGCAGACTTTCCCAACTTTTCTCAAGAAGTCTATACAATTAAAACAGCAAATTATTTCCTCTGCATGGCTATGGTGACTTTGTAGTATACATGTAGCTTTAAAAATAAGTTATGTCTGCAACTGCTATTTATTCAGGGTGTCTAAAACAAGAAATAGGTCGAAATTATGATCCTGGACGTAATATTTTCCATCAAAAAGCTGGGAACCCTGTATTTCACTAAGTGATGACCCAGCTTGAATATGAGGATTTGTTGAATATTTCATGCTAACCAACATACATTTTTAGGCGTATATCAGGATTCAATACCTATACCTTAGTGATAATGGCATCGGAAGAACATTTGCTCATTGTACTAGATGGAATGAAACATTATATCTATCCATCTTATAGTTTATTGCAGTTTCAGTAATATTCTGTCTATAAATGATTTCAACATGATATAATTATAAATCATTGCTAGCAAATGTGTATATATGAAACAAAAATTAAAAAATAGACGGTTTATTTTTTCCCCATTTATGTATATATATCTATGTATACATCTTTTGTTGTAAACAGTTATGCGACATGTGTCAGAAACGCCCAGTACAAATATATGAACAGAATGATTTTTATGCCCCCCTTCGAAGAAGAGGGGGTATATTGCTTTGCTCATGTCGGTCGGTCGTTAGGTCGGTCGGTCCGTCCACCAGATGGTTGTCAGAAGATAACTCAAGAACGATTGGGCCTAGGATCATGAAACTTCATAGGTACATTGATCATGACTCGCAGATGATCCCTATTGATTTTGAGGTCACTATGTCAAAGGTCAAGGTCACGGTGACCCGAAATAGTAAAATGGTTTCCAGATGATAACTCAAGAACGCATACGCCTAGGATCATGAAACTTCATGGGTAGATTGATCATGACTTGCAGATGACCCCTATTGAATTTGAGGTCACTAGGTCAAAGGTCAAGGTCACGATGATTCGAAATAGTAAAATGGTTTCCGGATGATAACTCAAGAACGCATACGCCTAGTTTCACTTACCGGTATGTGGGTGTATGTTGGCTCCACTGCACAATATACAGTCATTGTAGTTTAATTGAAAAACGCATCTTACAATGTGAGATGAGTTCTGGGTTCAAGCCCCAGCAGTGGCCTATCATGTGTGATATACAGAGCCATTATGATTAAATATACAGTTATCTTTTTAAACAAAACAATTAAATATAAGGAATAATGTTAAAGGGGCATTGCTGCTTAGCCATTTTTGGGATTGTATTGTGATTTTTGGCCAAATTTGACACTGAATAACAGGGTTTATATACATCCCAAGCATAAATGCTTCTAAATTTGTAAAAAAAAAACAACAAGTCGAAGTGTGCAGAATATTAAAAATTTGCAACTTTCTGATGTCTAAAGGTCATTAAATGCCACTTAAAGTTAACATGTTTTGTACAAAATGACCCATTGTGTGCTGTCCATTATTGGTTAATGTTTTACGCTGTCAGGTCCAAAAACGCTCATTCTGTAGCTTGTTTGGACTATAATCTATAATGTGGCCACGTTTCAGCAGATTTGGCCCAGTGGTTCTGATTTTATACGCCGTGCCTAGCTTTTATTAGTCCACTACCGGTTTCACCGGAGGGGACTTATGGTTTGCGCTCTGTGTGTCTGTCAGTTAGTCAGTCAGTCAGTCTGTCACACTTTTCTGAATCCTGCGATAACTTTAAAAGTTCTTAATATTTTTTCATGAAACTTAAAACATGGATAGATGGCAATAAGGACATTATGCACGTGATTTCATTTTGTTCCTACGTCAAAATTCTGGTTTCTATGGCAATAAATAAAAACATAAAATAAATTCTGACAATGGTGGAGCCGGTAGGGGACAAATTTGCTTGACAAACGTCTTGTTGAGTATTACTCACTGACTTATGCATATGCGCTCGGCTGTTTTCGGAGAATACCTGAGGTATTGTCATAGCCAGCTCATCGTGTCGTGTCGTGTCTTTTCGCCGTCCGGCGTCCGCCATGCTAAAACCTTAACATTGACCCATTGTACCCACAATTTTCGTACCAACATTTTTTTTTCGTAACCAAAATTTTCGTACCCACATTTGTTTAGTACCCAAAATTTGTGTTCCCACATTTACTTACCCAAAATTTTCGAACCCACATTTTTTTAGTTCCCACTCATTCCATCCCGCGAAACTCTTAAGGTGTCGCAACTCTAGTATGGAATGAGTGATGTATTTGACGTCATCATTGATGACGTTCATTCGAACGAATGATAAAGGGGGCTAAGTTTCGTTAAGTTGAGGCATATAGCCGCGATTTGAGTTTCTTGAAAACTGGCCCAGCACGTTTGCTGAAATTTGACATGTATATGGACAAGAATGCGATCTACCTGTTGGCGTAGGCGTTATACCTGGCAAAAATCAAGTTTTCGAGTATTTTGTGTTTAAATACTTTTATGGGAAAGGGCACGCGCACAGATAAACATTGTGACGTCACTTCACAAACAGCGTTAGACATCCGCCATCTTGTAACGCGACAAAGAAACTCAGTGTTATTAATTCAATAAACACAGAAAATATGATTGTGTTTAATTATCATTAATACAAATGTCTATATTTTGTGCAGCGAATGTTTATTCAGACGGATACGACAGAATTACGTAAGTATCATTGTGTACTTTACAGTAGATTTTACTACGGAAGAAATTTATTATATCTCACTCAGTCACTGACAAAATGAGCTTGACACATAAACAACAACCGGATCGGATTTACATCCACATAATATTGTGCGAATCCGATGTAATTCAAATTACTAATGTTTGATAACGTTTGATGAATTCGTTATATCAATATGCATTAACTTTCAAGGGGAATAATTATAATTGAAATGTGCGATTCAATGACAGTGTTATATTGGGATAATTAGTCGTTTAGCCGTAACAGATAAGTATTTAGTTTGTTGTGTTTCATTTTCAACATAGTTTTACCGTTTTTTCCTTAAAGTAAAACAGTTCAGTCGTCATTATATCTTGAATTTTAAATATTGAAATACATGTCGGATATTTCATATTTTCGGACGTTGCTACGTAAGCTAGTTGTCAACATAATTATTAAGATACATATTTACCTTTTACCATACAGTTGTGCAGCTGTTGTCTACTTAATGACGCGCTGTTTAATGTCTATAATGTTTTTCTGCCCGTGATGATAATAAGTCTTTAAATCAACAAACCCCAGCAATGTCAATGGTCTGTCAACATAAGAAAAATATTAGCTAAAGAAACTTCAGCGTACAATTTATATGGTATTGACATACCTGTACTCTGAAGCCAACTCTGTATCGAAAGTCAACCAGAGTCGTAACATATTTATGTCACGCTATAAATCAAAGAATACTCATTTTCTTGGATACATTTCTACATATATTGGTGAATGAATATAAATTACTGCATCGAGGAATATTTTAAGGTTTAAATGTTTCAAATGCATCTAACAATAGATGAAAATAACTCTCATCAGTCTGAAATTCACAATTTTGAAGCCATTGTCGCTTTGTCCAAGACTAGTTTTCATTTGGATACTGTCGGATCATCCTTGACATCTTTTGCTGATATTGTAAACATTACCTTTGTTTTCTGAAATCTATTATTTGTGATTAACAACATACGTCTGGTGGATTATAAAACTGATTTCAGTGTGAATCGGGTAGTTTTAAATATTTACTTTGAGTTTGTATTTACACTACAATTTGTTAACAACACAAGCCAGAATATTCTAAAATACCGGGAAATGTCATTCTGAATTTGAAAACACTTGAGCACATGGTATACAAATATACAAATACAAATTTTATTTTAAGTCAGTTTGTACATAACAAGTATAACATTAACATCTACATTTTCACAACAATAACACGTATACTGAAAGCGCTTGGACAAAGCGGAAAGAATCCGGGTATTTCGGACCAGGGTATTTCCGGGACAGATTTACTCAATATGCAAAGGAAAAATATGATATGCCTAATCGACAATTTCAAGTGGGTTTCGGAACGCATGGTTTTATTTTTCTATGCGTAATCGGCAATTTTACATTGGGTATTTACACAAATGCGCACCTAATCTGTAGCTCTGTTACAGTAATCTGTGAAATCACGTCATTAATAAAACAAAAAAATATGTTTGACCACAACGGTGGCTAATAATGTTTAGGAAAAATTACCAACAATATAGATTTATCTATAACATAACATGTTAGAATTTTATCATGCATTTATAATCACTCATAATGAGATTTCAATATACAGTTACATGCATAGACAATTTTTTAAGCAAGTGCCTTTTGAATTCAGAAAATAAGCAAGATAAACCATAAAATTGGGAAAAATAGATAGTAAACCAAAAAATGGAGAAAAAAGAGGCATTATTAATATGATTATAAATAACAGAATCACAATAATATTGTTTTTAAGTGCATGATTTAGTGCATTTTTAAATTTATATTATAAAATGCTGCTTGAATTTCTTTTTACCTTTCATATGTAAAAAAAGAAATATCATCTGCTAGTGCAAAATATGACTGGTCATTTCGTAGCAAAAGAGAAGAAAATAAGTGCATTAAATAAATGAATTAATATTTTTGTATCTGGAATAGTTGTATTTTAAATCGATCCTCCACCCTATTATGGCCGAATAAGGGCAAAATTGCTTTCCAACTTGAAATGAAAAGGCATATTGGTTGATCGTGTAGCGTTTATGTGCAAAATTTGAGGGCCAATTGATAAAGCTTGTTGATGCCAAAACAGGTAATAATAATAATTTATTATCAGGTACATGTACACAAGCAAATAAGTATATTTAACCCTTTCAGTGCGGGAACCTAATTTTAAAGGCCTTTGAAACCAGTTTGGATCCAGATGAGACGCAACACAACGTGGCGTCTCATCAGGATCCAAACTGTTTGCTATTCTGATAGTATTCTTTGAAAAAAAATCGAAGAAAATGCTAATTTTAGAAATTCAGCAGACGACATTTTAGCAGACGACAAATTTCCCAGCATGCAAAGGGTTAAGATGCTTAAGGTGTGGAAGACTCATAATAAGGTTTGGTGTCCCTCAAACCCTAAGGGTCTTGTTATTTTTTATGCAGTTTGTATAGATAGTGCCACATCCTGACACGTAAAGCTTGTGCTTTGTTGGCAGCGTTAGTTGGCTGTTAACAGGTTCATTGTGGTTATCTCCACCATCAGTCTGTCCGTCTGTCCTAGCCACTATCTCTTACACCATAAGCACTAGAACCTTGAAACTTAAACACATGGTAGCTATGAGCATTATGTGCGACCCTGCACTATTTGGAATTTTGATCTGACCCCTGGGTCAAAAGTTATAGGGGTTGGGGTGGGGACGGGTCAGAGATTTTCACTCATTTTTAGCTCGACTATTATATATGAAATACATATAATGGAGCTATCCTGATCACGTCGGCGTTACCGTTAGCGTGCACATGTTAACGTTTGTGTACTACGCCAAATATTTTCTTTTTACTTTAACAAATTATTTATATATTTTTTATGCCCCCCCCCCTTCGAAGAAGAGGGGGTATATTGCTTTGCACATGTCGGTCTGTCGGTTGGTCGGTCCGTCCACCAGGTGGTTTCCGGATGATAACTCAAGAACGCTTAGGCCTAGGGTCATGAAACTTCATAGGTACATTGATCATGACTCGCAGATGACCCCTATTGATTTATAGGTCACTAGGTCGAAGGTCAAGAACACTGTGATCCGAAATAGTAAAATGGTTTCCGGATGATAATTCAAGAACGTTTATGCCTATGATCATGAAACTTGAAAGGTAGATTGATCATGACTCGCAGATGACCCCTATAGATTTTCAGGTCACTAGGTCAAAGATTAAGGTCACGGTAACCCGAAATAGTAATATGGTTTCCGGATGATAATTCAATAACGCTTATGCCTAGGATCATGAAACTTGATAGGTGCATTGATCATGACTCGCAGATGACCCCGATTGATTTTGAGGTCACTTGTTCATACATGTACTTCTTATCCAACATGACCCTAATCTATAAACAAGAGCAGACAACTGTATCAAGCATTTTGACGGAATTATTGCCCCTTTTATACTTAGAATATGCATATTATTGATAAATCTATGTTAAAGTTTGCATACCACCTCAAATATTTTCTTTGTCCTTTGACATATTGCTTTCATATTTTGCATACTTAATAACCAACATGATCCCAATCTATAAACAAGAGCAGACAACTGTATCAAGCATTTTGACAGAATTATTGCCCTTTTATACTTAGAATATGCATATATAATTGATAAATCTATGTTTAAATTTGCATACCACCTCAAATATGTTCTATGTCCTTTGATATATTGCTTTCATATTTTGCATACTTCTTGACCAACATGATCCCAATCTATAAACAAGAACAGACAACTGTATCAAGCATTTGACAGAATTATTGCCCCTTTTATACTTAGATAATTGAACATTTTGCTTAAATTGCCATAACTTCTTTATTTATGATCACATTTGATTCATACTTTGACAAACAACACTTACCTGACATACCACAATGCACTGCACCCAAACTATCCCCCATGCCCCCCCCCCAATTTTTTTTTTATAATTATTTTTGAAAGTTCATCTTTTAAATTACCACCAACCCACATAAACCCCCCGCTCTCCATGATGGCTTACAGTAACCTGTCAAGCACTCAAAATCTCTTATGACAATACGGTCAATCTCAACCATGCATGGCCGCATTACCAACCCTTGGGGCGCCCCCTGGGTCAAACATGCGGCGTGGGAATACGCGTCGGCCTCTGCCGCACCATTTTTCACCAATTGACTTCAAATTAATACTTAAGATTTCTTATGACAACACAGTCTATCTTGACCATCCATGTTCACATTACCCACCCCAGGGCCCGCCCACTTTGGTGGTAAAGATCCCAAGCTATTTCAGCATAATTAAAATCCAAGCCATTTTTGTGGTCAAGACCCGAGCTTTCTCACCATAATTAAAATCCAGGCCAGTTTGGTGGCAGAGACCCCGAGCTTTTTCAGCATAATTAAAATCCAAGTCAGTTTAGTGGTCAAGATCCAGGACTATTTCGGTATAATTAAAATCCAAGCCAGTTTGGTGGTCAAGACCCCGAGCTTTTTTAGCATAATAAAAATCAAAGTCAGTTTAGTGTTCAAGATCCTGAACTTTTTCGGTATAATTAAAATCCAGGCCAGTTTGGTGGTCAAGACCCCAAGCTTTTTCAGCATAATTAAAATCCTAGCCAGTTTCGTGGGGGAGACCCTGAGCTATTTCAGCATATTTAAAATCAAAGTCAGGTATAATTCGGTATAATTAAAATCAAGGCCAGTTTGGTGGTCAAGAACCCGAGCTTTTTCAGCATAATTTAAACCATAGCCAGTTTCATTGCCGAGACCTCGAGCTATTTCCGCATATTTAAAATCCAAGTCAGTTTAATGGTCAAGATCCTGGACTATTTCGGTATAATTAAAATCCAAGCCAGTTTGGTGGTCAAGACCCCGAGCTTTTTTAGCATAATAAAAATCCAAGTCAGTTTAGTGTTCAAGATCCTGAACTTTTTCGGTAAAATTAAAATACAGGCCAGTTTGGTGGTCAAGACCCCAAGCTTTTTCAGCATAATTAAAATCCTAGCCAGTTTCGTGGGGGAGATCCTGAGCTATTTCAGCATATTTAAAATCAAAGTCAGGTATAATTCGGTATAATTAAAATCAAGGCCAGTTTGGTTGTCAAGAACCCGAGCTTTTTCAGCATAATTTAAACCATAGCCAGTTTCATCGCCGAGACCTCGAGCTATTTCCGCATATTTAAAATCCAAGCCAGTTTGGTGGTAAAAATCCTGAACTATTTTGGCATAATTAAAATCCAAGCCAGTTTGGTGGTCAAGATCCTGAGCTATTTCAGCATAATTAAAATGCAAGCCAGTGTGGTGGTCAAGAATCCAAACTATGAGCATAATTCAAATCCAAGCCAGTTTGGTGGTAAAGATCCCGAGCTATTTCAGCATAATTAAAATCCAAGCCAGTTTGGTGATCAAGACCCCTAGCTTTTTCAGCATAATAAAAATCCAAGCCAGGTTGGTGGTCAAGATCCTGAGCTATTTCAGCATAATTTAATTCTAAGCCAGTTTGGTGGTCATGACCCCGAGTTATTTCAGCATAATTAAAATCCAAGCCGTTTTGGTGGTCAAGACCCCAAGCTATTGTAGCATATATTGTTTTCGTACACACATTTTTTCTTACCCATTTTTTTCTGTTTTTTTGCCCCCTTTTATAGTTAGAAAATTGAAAATTTGGGTAAATTTTGTGTTCAGGTCTACTCTTATCCTATTTGTGTTAAGGTCTACTCTTATCCTTAAGTATCAAAGCTATATCGTCTACTTAATGTTATAAGTCATGTAAATGACATTTTTATACATTTTATTTCTTTCCCATTTTTGTGTTTTTTATATAGGTGACATACATCAACTGTTTAATAATATTAAGTCTACCTTTTTGGTAAAAATAATGTTTTTACCAAATTTTTAAAATTGACATTACTGACACATGTCATTTGCTGAATGTAAAAAGTAGCATAACTGACATTTAGTTAAATTTTCAGGAGAAGGAAAAACTTCTTTATTGAAATAAAATAGGGATACTTACAGACTAAAACAAACACATGGGATATTTTCTGATTTGAAAACTGGTATTTTACGCATCTTTAGGCAGTTCTGTGTACCAAGGATAAATACAATACTTAAACATTCATGTACAATGCACAATACTAAAAACCTGAATTGTAACTGTAATGTATTTCAGATTCAGAGATGTCTGTTTTGTTTCTAAGGTCATGTGAAAAATTAAGTTTATATGTTTATAGGTTTAAAATTGCAAATTGTCCTCTTACTTGCCCTTGTATTTCAAGATAGAATACTTTCCTTCCCAGAGGAAAGAGATCTGGGTTTGAATCCCAGTGGGGGCTTCAGAGGATGATTCATTTTAAGAAAAATGAATATATTTGCTTTACTTTGTCTCTAACTTAACCAATTAATTCTGACAATGCCTTTAAAAGTATGCAGTTTTTGATAATTCAACTATGCAAAAAAACATGTATAATTTTAGGGTAGACTAAGACAGCAAACTAAGAATGGGCATCCATTTTAGTTTTTTAAGTCAATACAACAATAAATGCATATAGGAACACATATTTAAATTAAAAATGCAACAATCAGAGGACATAATCAATTAAATAGTAAATGACTACTTAAAATATTTTTTAGCACTGTTTGTTTTCCAGAGATTTGTGAATATGCCGTTTTATGTTCTTCTCCTTGAACTAATGCAATATGTGCTTTGGAACTGGAATCATATAGAGATGGAAAGCTGGTGTTTCACGTCCAGAGGGTCCTTGCGTCCGGAAGCTGAAAATTGTAAAATATGATCTCCCCACTCATTCCATCCCGCGAAACCCTTAAGGTGTCGCAAGTCTAGTATGGAATGAGTGATGTATTGGACGTCATCATTGATGACGTTCATTCGAACGAATGATAAAGGGGGCTAAGTTTCGTTAAGCTGGCGCATATAGCCGCGATTTGGGAGTCTTGAAAACTGGTCGGTAACTTTTGCTGAAATTTGACATGTATATGGACAAGAATGCGATCTACCTGTTGGCGTAGGCGTTATACCTGGGAAAAATCAAGTTTTCGAGTATTTTGCGTTTAAATTTTTTTTCTGCGAA
The DNA here is from genome assembly GCF_020536995.1 of Dreissena polymorpha. Taxonomy (NCBI): domain Eukaryota; kingdom Metazoa; phylum Mollusca; class Bivalvia; order Myida; family Dreissenidae; genus Dreissena; species Dreissena polymorpha. The sequence goes on along the minus strand of NC_068359.1, from coordinate 8,921,647 downwards.
ACACAACGCGCGTAGATAAACATTGTGACGTAACGTCATGAAAAGCGCTTAGGCTAGCTTCCATCTTGTTAAGAAACAAAGAAACTAAGTTACGCGTTATTAATTCAATATGATATACAGTTAGGCGTTAAATCTATAAACAACGACGTAATAATTGTGTTTAAATATCAATTCGAAGTACACATGCATGTCTTTTGTGCAGATCGAGTGTGGTTGTTTAGATATTCATGACATAAATCTATGTAATTGTGTGCGACGAGTTGAAGAAAGGTTTACACGGCGAGGCTTTCCGAGACGTGTCGGATAAATGTAAGTACACACTGGTATTAACATGGTATTCTATTTATCCGATAATATCTTTAATATACATGATAATCATGAGACAAATACATTATTAATTTAGGGTTTAATTATTGAATCAATAAATAAACGTGAGCAGTAAATGAATTGAGTATAAACAACACGCTTACCTTAATGACGACAATAATCCAATGTAATATAACAATTACAATTATGTATGATAAACACACAATCCGAAATACGTTTTTGCATTCGTTCGATGCTTTAAACAAATAAATAACTGTTAAAAACATCCAGAGAATTTAACTTACAATTGTTTGTTTTGACAAATAAATTACGTCACACAACATACGTCATAAATTGCGCAATCAGTTGCATGCAAAATAAAAGTACGGAAAGCCGGTTTTGAGAAATGTTTATATAGAGGAGAAAAATAGTAAGATATAAACAATAACAAACGATAGAGTGGTGACGGACTTCTCAAAAGAGCATTAATTGAAATAGTTTCATGTATATTAAAATCTCTGTGATATCTTTGGTTACCTTCATCAAATACACAGACAAAATAAAATACAATGTAAGTATCACGTGTACTTGAATTTGTCCGACGAGTTGAAGAAAGGTTTACACAGCGAGGCTTGTCGTGAGCAACACATCATTAGCAGCATTAAGTGCGTAACAAATAAACAAAATAATCAAACATAATTATAATTTCACGTAGCACATTCAAATATCTATTGCAACTGACACCGTTTTGTAGCGAAATTTGATGACTCAATTTCAGCTTTAACAAGAGTAATAAAAAAACTTAATTTAGTATAAACGTCACGCTTACCTAAATGACATCGTTAATCAATTGTTTGTAACAAGAAGTTGACTACTTTAATCCAAAGTTTATAACAAACAATTTGAAACGATATGCACTTTAACCTTTATTAATCCATGTCTTTATCAAAACTTAGTTCAAACCACACAATCGTATTGTATACCTATCTATGTTTACATTTATGCATGATGAACACACAATCCGAAATACGTTTTGCATTCGTTCGATGCTTTAAACAAATAGTTTACAGATAAAAAACACCACGTCCGCGACATGTCCTTAAATTCCAGAGAGTGTAAATAAAACTATTGTGTTTCGTCACCGAAATGACGTCACACAATGTACTGCGTAGTACATTTCGTAATATAAAATCAGAGCGCTTATTGCATTGCAAAATGAATTCAACACTATCTTGAACGCAAAGCTATAATGATGTCTCAATAAAATACACAGAATTTTATAGACACAGAAAAAGGCTTAATGCTAGTCGATAGTGTTTAAGATGGGGATGTCCGACACACTGCATTTGTTTGCTCTTTTCACGTTTTTATGGAATGAGTGATGTATTGGACGTCATCATTGATGACGTTCATTCGAACGAATGATAAAGGGGGCTAAGTTTCGTTAAGTTGGTGCATATAGTCGCGATTTGTGCTTCTTGAAAACTTGCCGAGCACGTTTGCTGAAATTTGACATGTATATGGACAAGAATGCGATCTACCTAATGGCGTAGGCGTTATACCTGGGAAAAATCTAGTTTTCCAGTATTTTGCGTTTAAATATTTTTTATGGGAAACCACACGCGCTAAGATAAACATTGCGACGTCACGTCATAAAAGCGCTTAGGCTAGCTTCCATCTTGTTAAGAAACAAAGTAACTGACGTTACGCGTTATTAATGCAATATACAGTTAGGCGTAAAATCGATAAACAACGACGTAATAATTGTGTTTGAATATCAATACGAAGTACACATGCATGTCTTTTGTAGATATCGAGTGTGGTTGTTTAGATATATATATATATATATATATGACATAAATCTATGTGTTATTGTGAGCGACGAGTTGAAGAAAGGTTTACACGGCGAGGCTTTCCGAGACGTGTCGGATAAATGTAAGTACACACTGGTATTAACATGGTATTCTATTTATCCGATAATATCTTTAATATACATGATAATCATGAGACAAGTACATTATTAATTTAGGGTTTAATTATTGAATCAATAAATAAACGTGAGCAGCAGATCAATTTAGTATAAACAACACGCTTACCTTAATGACGACGATAATCCAATATTTATAACAATTACAATTATGTATGATAAACACACAATCCGAAATACGTTTTTGCATTCGTTCGATTCTTTAAACAAATAAATAACTGTTAAAAACATCCAGAGAATTTAACTTAAAATTGTTTGTTTTGACAAATAAATTACGTCACACAACATACGTCATAATTGCGCAATCAGTTGCATGCAAAATAAAAGTACGGAAAGCCGGTTTTGAGAAATGTTTATATAGATAAGCAAAATAGCATGATATAAACAATAACAAACGGCAGAGCGGGGACGGACTTCTCAAAATAACACTAATTGAAATAGTTTCATGTATATTAAAATCCCTGCGATATCTTTGGTGACCATCATCAAATTCACAGAAAAAATAAAATACAATGCAAGTATCACGTGTACTTGAATTTGTCCGACGAGTTGAAGAAAGGTTTACACGGCGAGGCTTGCCGTGAGCAACACATCATTAGCAGCATAAAGTGCGTAACAAATAAACAAAATAATCAAACATAATAATAATTTAACGTAGCACATTTAAATATCTATTGCAACTGACACCGTTTTGTAGCGAAATTTGATGACTCAATTTCAGCTTTAACAAGAGTTATAAAAATACTTAATTAAGTATAAACGTCACGCTTATCTAAATGACATCGTTAATACAATGTTTGTAACAATAAGATGACTTCTTTAATCCAAAGTTTATAACAAACACCTTGAAACGATATGCACTTCCACCTTTATTAATCCATGTCTTTATCGAAACTGAGTTCAAACCACACAATTGTATTGTATTTCTATCTATGTTTTCATTTATGCATGATGAACACACAATCCGAAATACGTTTTGCATTCGTTTGATGCTTTAAACAAATAGTTTACATATAAAAAACACAACGTCCGCGACATGTCCTTAAATTCCAGAGAGTGTAAATTAAACTGTTGTGTTTCGTCACCGAAATGACGTCACACAATGTACTGCGTAGTACATTTCGTAATATAAAATCAAAGCGCTGATTGCATTGCAAAATGAATTCAACACTATCTTGAACACGAAGCTATAATTATGTTTCAATAAATACACAGAATTTTGTAGACACAGAAAAAGGCTTAATGCTAGTCGATAGTGTTTAAGATGGGGATGTCCGACACAATGCAGTGGTTTGCTCTTTTCACGTTTTTAATATTAAAGTCATGGGAATTGAAGTTCTACTTTTTAAGGTAGCTAATCGAACGGCATCGAAACAATAAACATGTCTGCCAGTATTATGGTTAATTTCATGTGATATGTATATTATATTTTTGCGAGAACTTTGGTTACCATCATTAAATGCACAAAAAGAAATAGGTTTTCAATTTTATTTCATCTCCCCACTCATTCCATCCCGCGAAACCCTTAAGGTGTCGCAACTCTAGTAATAGTATAGTCATGGGAATTGAAGTTCTACTTTTTAAGTTAGCTAATCGAACGGCCTGGAAAAAATAAACATGTCTGCGAGTATTATGGTTGCTATCATGTGATATGCATATTATTTTGTTGCGAGAACTTTGGTTACCATCATTACATGCACAAAAAGAAATAGGTTTTCAATTTTATTTCATCTCCCCACTCATTCCATCCCGCGAAACCCTTAAGGTGTCGCAACTCTAGTATGGAATGAGTGATGTATTGGACGTCATCATTGATGACGTTCATTCGAACGAATGATAAAGGGGGCTAAGTTTCGTTAAGTTGGTGCATATAGTCGCGATTTGAGCGCCATGAAAACTGGTCGGTTACTTTTGCTGAAATTTGACATGTATGTGGACAAGAATGCGATCTACCTGTTGGCGTAGGCGTTATACCTGGGAAAAATCTAGTTTTCGAGTATTTTGCGTTTAAATATTTTTTATGGGAAACCACACGCGCTAAGATAAACATTGCGACGTCACGTCATAAAAGCGCTTAGGCTAGCTTCCATCTTGTTAAGAAACAAAGTAACTGACGTTACGCGTTATTAATGCAATATACAGTTAGGCGTTAAATCGATAAACAACGACGTAATAATTGTGTTTGAATATCAATACGAAGTACACATGCATGTCTTTTGTGGATATCGAGTGTGGTTGTTTAGATATATATATATATAAATGACATAAATCTATGTGTTATTGTGAGCGACGAGTTGAAGAAAGGTTTACACGGCGAGGCTTTCCGAGACGTGTCGGATAAATGTAAGTACACACTGGTATTAACATGGTATTCTATTTATCCGATAATATCTTTAATATACATGATAATCATGAGACAAATACATTATTAATTTAGGGTTTAATTATTGAATCAATAGATAAACGTGAGCAGCAAATCAATTTAGTATAAACAACACGCTTACCTTAATGACGACGATAATCCAATATTTATAACAATTACAATTATGTATGATAAACACACAATCCGAAATACGTTTTTGCATTCGTTCGATTCTTTAAACAAATAAATAACTGTTAAAAACATCCAGAGAATTTAACTTAAAATTGTTTGTTTTGACAAATAAATTACGTCACACAACATACGTCATAATTGCGCAATCAGTTGCATGCAAAATAAAAGTACGGAAAGCCGGTTTTGAGAAATGTTTATATAGATAAGCAAAATAGCATGATATAAACAATATCAAACGGCAGAGCGGGGACGGACTTCTCAAAACAACACTTATTGAAATAGTTTCATGTATATTAAAATCCCTGCGATATCTTTGATGACCATCATCAAATTCACAGAAAAAATAAAATACAATGCAAGTATCACGTGTACTTGAATTTGTCCGACGAGTTGAAGAAAGGTTTACACGGCGAGGCTTGCCGTGAGCAACACATCATTAGCAGCATAAAGTGCGTAACAAATAAACAAAATAATCAAACATAATAATAATTTAATGTAGCACATTTAAATATCTATTGCAACTGACACCGTTTTGTAGCGAAATTTGATGACTCAATTTCAGCTTTAACAAGAGTTATAAAAATACTTAATTAAGTATAAACGTCACGCTTATCTAAATGACATCGTTAATACAATGTTTGTAACAATAAGATGACTTCTTTAATCCAAAGTTTATAACAAACACCTTGAAACGATATGCACTTCCACCTTTATTAATCCATGTCTTTATCGTAACTTAGTTCAAACTACACAATTGTATTGTATTTCTATCTATGTTTACATTTATGCATGATGAACACACAATCCGAAATACGTTTTGCATTCGTTTGATGCTTTAAACAAATAGTTTACATATAAAAAACACAACGTCCGCGACATGTCCTTAAATTCCAGAGAGTGTAAATTAAACTGTTGTGTTTCGTCACCGAAATGACGTCACACAATGTACTGCGTAGTACATTTCGTTATATAAAATCAAAGCGCTGATTGCATTGCAAAATGAATTCAACACTATCTTGAACGCAAAGCTATAATGATGTTTCAATAAATACACAGAATTTTGTAGACACAGAAAAAGGCTTAATGCTAGTCGATAGTGTTTAAGATGGGGATGTCCGACACAATGCAGTGGTTTGCTCTTTTCGCGTTTTTAATATTATAGTCATGGGAATTGAAGTTCTACTTTTTAAGGTAGCTAATCGAACGGCTTCGAAACAATAAACATGTCTGCCAGTATTATGGTTAATTTCATGTGATATGTATATTATATTTTTGCGAGAACTTAGGTTACCATCATTAAATGCACAAAAAGAAATAGGTTTTCAATTTTATTTCATCTCCCCACTCATTCCATCCCGCGAAACCCTTAAGGTGTCGCAACTCTAGTATGGAATGAGTGATGTATTGGACGTCATCATTGATGACGTTCATTCGAACGAATGATAAAGGGGGCTAAGTTCCGTTAAGCTGGGGCAAATCACTGCGATTTGGGTCTCTTGAAAACTGGTCGGTAACTTTTGCTGAAATTTGACATGTAAATGGACCAGAATGCGATCTACCTGTTGGCGTAGGCGTTATACCTGGGAAAAATCTAGTTTTTGATTTAATCACGAAAAAGTGGTGGGTTTTTATTGTAAAATGAGTTCTCGCCGGAAGCCGATTCACCCCAGGAGACAATTCACGCGCTAGGCAATTCAAAATTGATTTTAAATAATACATAATGCGATTTTATTCCAAAATTAATTAATAATTTCATCTTGCGTTTAACATACGTTTTAGAAAATATTAACAAAACAAAAAAAACAAACAACCGTTAAATTTTATTGTTGTAAATATGGTAACCTGATTACATATCCACTAGCGTCTATGCATATTTACACATAAAAAATAGTTCGCAAGTAAGCAACAAACAATCACATTTAAACGCAAATTATTTAACAAAATATATAAATTTAAGCTAGAAATCGAAACTTAAATACAATGTCTGCACTAAAAACACAATACCAATAGTTTTTACATTAACACATTCGACATGTACATGTACTTCCAACGATTTACAGACGTTTTGCGCCCAAGTCTTTTCGCACCCTAGTTATTTCGCCCCCAAGACGTTTCCGCCCTGGTCGTTTCGCACCTGGTCGTTTCGCCCCCATACTAGCGGAACAATAGTTGTTGAGTAGTTTAATTGATGACCATCGCTTATGTCGAATCCCATTTCCCAATTTGCAGCAAAGTCATCGACATCAATATCGGCCTCTGATCTATGTGTCTGTTCTTTTTTAGAACAAGGACTGCAGACAAAGTCAAGCTCGCATCCTGACGTCACAGCGGCTTTGTATTCCTCAAGAGAAATACCTGTGAAACGAAGGAATTATTGTTTAATAACTGCATAGCGTCTCTTAAAATAAATACATCTAAAACAAAGGTCTCGATCTAAGAAAAAAGTAATCGCCATACAAATTACAACTTCTACCTTTACGGAGAATTATTAGAAATAGTGACATCCTTTAAATACTTAGGTATAACAGCCCAAACACTAGCAGAACGCGAAAATAGAGCTCTACATAGACTTTTCACTATTATAAATTAATACGAAAAAATACATACAAAACTACTGCCATGTAATTTAATGTTACAATTTAAGATATAATTATATTGATTAAGTACTGATGAATTACTGTCTTTTTGTCAACTACATACAAAACTACTTAGACTATAGCCATGTTATTTAATTAATTACATAAAATATATCGATGGATTATATAATAACTTTTTTATTATAAGTAAATGTATATCGTTTTATTAGTAAATCAAGTACATAGATGAACAAGTTGATTTATCATTTCATTATAAATAAATAATAATAATAACCCTAAAAAAACGACATTTTTAAAAATCCTTTTTACTGTGAAGCGAATACACGACGATCTTTATCTGATAGTTAAAATAACATTACGCAACAACATCGGATTAGTGGCAATGTTAAAATAAGCTGTCCGCATTGAATGGCATGTTTATAACACCTGTTCATACTGTTAATCAAATATCCATTTAAAAGAAAACTGATTTGTTTATTTATTGACAATCAATGGCGGGTGTCAGTAATTGATTGTTGCCTAAGCACCACTTTGTGCGTAAGCTGTCAAGTTAATCAATGGAACTTATCGCAATTAAGATGTTTAATTATGTCTTACGACTTAAACATAGAGTTTCAAGGTTTATTGTCTCGTCCATGACATGTACAATATAATAATACATAAAATAACACAATTTACAAACATGCATGGCCAATCTTACAGATTTGCCCCTGTTTACCTAATGTTAAACACCTGTTATAAAATATTGAAGTTGATACAACTGAAAGAGTCGTAATTATTGACATTACAATATATAGCAGCACTGTTATTCTTTTAATACAGATCTCCAAATGTTTTCACATTTCGTTTTCTACAAATGGTAAGCGCTATAGCTACCATAACTAACACCTGTTTTATCACAATTACATAATGAGGGAATGAAATACATTGTTAATTTAAGACTCATGCTATTTAAATTTACGGTCAATTGCCTCTTATATATATATATATATATATATATATATATATATATATATATATATATATATATATATATATATATATATATATATATATATATATATATATATATATATATCTATATAACCCGCTTATAAAAGATACTCATATCAAATTGATTGGATTGTGAATATCAAGTCAATTAAAAAATATCTGCATTCATTTTACATTAATATATATACTTATGGTGGCTAATTGCTTTTATCACCTACCCTTTGTCGGATAAATACGTGATATACTTACATTATTGAATATAATGGTCACCAATTTAACTACTCAACACCTAGTGTTCCACTAATATACTTACATTATTGATTCAGGGTACTTTCTTTGATGATTATATAATGGTCACCAATTAAACTACTCAACACCTAGTCCCTGGTCGTTTCGCACCTAATATGGGGGCGAAACGACCAGGTGCGAAACGACCAGGGCGGAAACGTCTTGGGGGCGAAACATCCGAGGACCCTTCCAACAACACGCCAACCGCTATTTTCAAAGCGAATGTGTAGAGTAACATTTCAACAATAAAGACAAAATTGAACTGGAGTTTAACGTAGTGCGCAAATTGGAAGTGATGACAGTAATTTATTTGTTAACTTGTCAATCTCCGTAGTATACGTTTAGTTGTGAGATGTTAACGGTTTCCCAAAAAAAAACATGCCTTCGCTACGAAGTCAAAGTGGGTGGGGAACGAGACTGCTTGTGGATTTCGAGTTGCTGGAAGTTTGTAACGAAGCTGCTTTTGTGCAATATTCAGCGATTTTGCAAGCTGTGTGTTTGAAGTTGGAGATATATATTGCTGACATTAATGATGTTGTGTACGTTCTTGTGACCACCGATCTGCATATGATACCAGTGGGAGAGAATCCCGAATCCCACATAGTCTGCAACAGATGTTTCCTGGTCGAGTGGTTGGTAAGTTTCATCGTTATACATGCATATAACACATTTTACATTATTTGTGCTATTTTTGACACCCATTTTTCATGCTGATGAACCAACGGTCAGTGCCAGTAGTCCTACGGTCATTGACATTGGTCTGTGTGCTTGTTGAAAGTACATGTAGAAAGGGTTGTTAAGCTCCAATAAGCCATGTTGCTATTTTTTGGATAAAATTTATGGCAGTGGGCTTTTTTATCTTTGTGCAGCAACCTCTGCCGCCTCATTTTGTGAAAACATTAGGCGCACACTGTTCATATTGTGGTAAAAGGAGTCGCGCAATGATCAAAGTGAGAAAAATTGGTGGTGACTATTTAACATTGTGAAAATAATTGTCGCGCATTGTTTAAAATTCCTAAAATATCAGTAGCAAACTTTTAAAAATTGTGAAAACAAGTGTCTCGCAATGTTGAAAATTGTGAAATATGAGTCATGCAATGTTAAAGATTTTTAAAAATGAGCCTCGCAATCTTGACAATTATGGAAAAATAAGTTGCACACTTTTCAAAATTGTGAACAAATGTGTTGTGACTGTTGAACATTGTGAAAATAATTAATTGAGCATTGTTCAAATTTGTGAAAATATGAGTCTCAGTAACGACATCAGCAACCATATGCCACTCAGCGTAACAACATCAGCATTAGTCGCTAACTGTTGTGAAATGTGAAAAAATTTGCACGCTTTTTAAAACATTGACCATTTGCATCGCGAATTCCTATTATTTGTGCAAAAACAGCTATCACTATTAATAATTGAGGAGAAAAAAAAGTCTATTTTAAAAAAGTTTTCAGTTTAAACAAATTCGTAATTATTTTTTATTTAAAGTTGTTTACGGCCATTTCATATCACTATCATATTTTTTATAATGATATTGTGTGCCTGTCTATTTTGTAATTTGTTCAAGTTGTTCTATAAAGATGTTATTTTAATAATCTTTATTTTGACATTTTGTCTCATGTTGGATTATTTGTTATATTTTATTATTATATAAAAATGGCATCGCATGATCCAGTAGTCATGGTATAAGCAACATTGAAGCCTAATATGCATTCATCTATTATTATTTGGGCACAAATAATTTTACCGTGTGAAAACCTTACATAAAAATGCTGATTTTTTTCTTACTTGGTATCTGGCGACACACATTTTCAAGTCTTATTTCATTAAATTTGGCATAGATATTTTTAAAAATGGCATCGTATGAACCAGTAGTCATAGTATAAGCAACATTGAAGCCTAATATGCATTCATCTATTATTATTTTTGGCACAAATTATTTTACCATGTGAAGACCCTACATAAAAATGCTGATTTTTTTCTTACTTGGTACCTGGCGACACACATTTTCAATTCTATTTCATTAAATTTGGCATATATATTAATAAAAATGGCATTGTATGAACATGTCGTCATAGAATAAGCAACATTGAAGCCTAATATGCATTCATCTATTATTATTTGGGAACAAATAATTTTACCGTGTGAAGACCCTACATAAAAATGCTGATTTTTTTCTTACTTGGTACCTGACGACACACATTTTCAAGTCTATTTCATTAAATTTGGCATAGATATTTTTAAAAAATGGTATCGTATGAACCATTAGTCATAGTATAAGCAACATTGAAGCCTAATATGCATTCATCTATTATTATTTGAGCACAAATAATGTTACTGTGTGAAGACCCTACATAAAACTGCTGATTTTTTTCTTACTTGGTACCTGGCGACACACATTTTCAAGTCTATTTCATTAAATTTTGCATAGATATTTTTAAAAATGGCATCGTATGAACCAGTAGTCATAGTATAAGCAACATTGAAGCCTAATATGCATTCATCTATTATTATTTGTGCACAAATAATTTTACCATGTGAAGACCCTACATAAAAATGCTGATTTTTTTCTTACTTGGTACCTGGCGACACACATTTTCAATTCTATTTCATTAAATTTGGCATATTTATTAATAAAAATGGCATTGTATGAACATGTCGTCATAGTATAAGCAACATTGAAGCCTAATATGCATTCATCTATTATTACTTGGGCACAAATAATTTTACTGTGTGAAGATCCTACATAAAAATGCTGATTTTTTTCTTACTTGGTACCTGGCGACACACATTTTCAAGTCTATTTCATTAAATTTGGCATAGATATTTATAAAATTGGCATCGTATGAACCAGTAGTCATAGTATAAGCAACATTGAAGCCTAATATGCATTCATCTATTATTACTTGGGCACAAATAATTTTACTGTGTGAAGACCCTACATAAAAATGCTGATTTTTTTCTTACTTGGTACCTGGCGACACACATTTTCAAGTCTTTTTCATTAAATTCGGCATAGATATTTTAAAAAATGGCATCGTATGAACCAGTAGTCATAGTATAAGCAACATTGAAGCCTAATATGCATTCATCTACATGTATTATTATTTGGGCACAAACAATTTTACCGTGTGAAGATCCTACATAAAAATGCTTATTTTTTTCTTATTTGGTACCTGGCGACACACATTTTGAAGTCTATTTCATTAAATTTGGCATAGATATTTATAAAAATGGCATCGTATGAACCATGAGTCATAGTATAAGCAACATTGAAGCCTAATATGCATTCATCTATTATTATTTGGGCACAAATAATTTTACCGTGTGAAGACACTACATAAAAATGCTGATTTTTTTCTTACTTGGTACCTGGCGACACACATTTTCAAGTCTATTTCACTATTTTTGGCAGAAATAATTTTACCATGTGAAGACCCTACATAAAAATGCTGATTTTTTTCTTACTTGGTACCTTGCGACACACATATTCAATTCTATTGCATTAAATTTGGCATATATATTAATAAAAGTGGCATTGTATGAACATATCGTCATAGTATAAGCAACATTGAAGCCTAATATGCATTCATCTATTATTATTTGGGAACAAATAATTTTACCGTTTGAAGACCCTACATAAAAATGCTGATTTTTTTCTTACTTGGTACCTGGCGACACACATTTTAAAGTCTATTTCATTACATTTGGCATAGATATTTATAAAAATGGTATCATATGAACCATTAGTCATAGTATAAGCAACATTGAAGCCTAATATGCATTCATCTATTATTATTTGCGCACAAATAATTTTACTGTGTGAAGACCCTACATAAAAATGCTGATTTTTTTCTTACTTGGTACCTGGCGACACACATTTTCAAGTCTTTTTCATTAAATTTGGCATAGATATTTATAAAATTGGCATCGTATGAACCAGTAGTCATAGTATAAGCAACATTGAAGCCTAATATGCATTCATCTATTAATATTTGGGCACAAATAATTTTACTGTGTGAAGACCCTACATAAAAATGCTGATTTTTTTCTTACTTGGTACCTGGCGACACACATTTTCAAGTCTATTTCATTATATTTGGCATAGATATTTATAAAATTGGCATCGTATGAACCAGTAGTCATAGTTTAAGCAACATTGAAGCCTAATATGCATTCATCTATTATTACTTGGGCACAAATAATTTTACTGTGTGAAGACCCTACATAAAAATGCTGATTCTTTTCTTATTTGGTACCTGGCGACACATATTTTCAATTCTATTTCATTAAATTTGGCATATATATTAATAAAAATGGCATTGTATGAACATGTCGTCATAGTATAAGCAACATTGAAGCCTAATATGCATTCATCTATTATTATTTGTGCACAAATAATTTAACCGTGTGAAGACCCTAGATAAAAATGCTGATTTTTTTCTTACTTGGTACCTGGCGACACACATTTTCAAGTCTATTTCATTAAATTTGGCATAGATATTTATAAAAATGGCATCATATGAAACAGTAGTCATTATAAGTATAAGTAACATTGAAGCCTAATATGCATTCATCTATTATTATTTTGGGCACAAATAATTTTACCGTGTGAAGACTCTACATAAAAATGCTGATTTTTTTCTTACTTGGTACCTGGCGACACACTCTTCAAGTCTATTTCATTAAATTTGGCATACATATTTTTAAAAATGGCATTGTATGAACCAGTAGTCATAGTATAAGCTTCATTGAAGCCTAATATGCATTCATCTATTATTATTTTTGGCACAAATAATTTTACCGTGTGAAGACCCTACATAAAAATGCTGATTTTTTTCTTACTTGGTACCTGGCGACACACATTTTCAATTCTATTTCATTAAATTTGGCATATATATTAATAAAAATGGCATTGTATGAACATATCGTCATAGTATAAGCAACATTGAAGCCTAATATGCATTCATCTATCATTATATGGGAACAAATAATTTTACCGTGTAAAGACCCTACATAAAAATGCTGATTTTTTCTTACTTGGTACCTGGCGACACACATTTTCAAGTCTATTTCATTAAATTTGGCATAGATATTTATAAAAATGGTATCGTATGAACCATTAGTCATAGTATAAGCAACATTGAAGCCTAATATGCATTCATCTATTATTATTTGGGCACAAATTATTTTACTGTGTGAAGACCCTACATAAAAATGCTGATTTTTTTCTTACTTGGTACCTGGCGACACACATTTTCAAGTCTATTTCATTAAATTTGGCATAGATATTTATAAAATTGGCATCATATGAACCAGTAGTCATAGTTTAAGCAACATTGAAGCCTAATATGCATTCATCTATTATTATTGGGGCACAAATAATTTTACCGTGTGAAGACCCTACATAAAAATGCTGATTTTTTTCTTACTTGGTACCTGGGGATACACATTTTCAAGTCTATTTCATTAAATTTGGCATAGATATTTATAAAAATGGCATCGTATGAACCAGTAGTCATAGTATAAGCAACATTGAAGCCTAATATGCATTCATCTATTATTACTTGGGCACAAATAATTTTACCGTGTGAAGATCCTACATAAAAATGCTGATTTTTTCTGATTTGGTACCTGGCGACACACATTTTCAAGGCTATTTCATTAAATTTGGCATAGATATTTATAAAAATGGCATCGTATGAACCAGTAGTCATAGTATAAGCAACATTGAAGCCTAATATGCATTCATCTATTATTATTTGTGCACAAATAATTTAACCGTGTGAAGACCCTAGATAAAAATGCTGATTTTTTTCTTACTTGGTACCTGGCGACACACATTTCCAAGTCTATTTCATTAAATTTGGCATAGATATTTATAAAAATGGCATCGTATGAACCAGTAGTCATAGTATAAGCAACATTGAAGCCTAATATGCATTCATCTATTATTATTTTGGGCACAAATAATTTTACCGTGTGAAGACCCAACATAAAAATGCTGATTTTTTTCTTACTTGGTATCTTGCGACACACATTTTCAAGTCTTTTTCAATAAATTTGGCATATACATGTATATTAATAAAAATGGCATTGTATGAACATGTCGTCATAGTATAAGCAGAGAAGCATAATACGCATTCATCTATTATAATTTGGGCTCATACAATTTTACCGTGTTAGCACCATATATCAAGTTGCAGATTTTTAAAATATTCGCCACATACCCAAAGGCATTTTCATTAATATCTCAGAAAAATAGACCTATATATTAATACACATGGCATCTAAAGAACATTTTATCATAGTTAAACATGGTTCCCAGCCAACCTGGAAATCAGGGAAAACCTGGAAAAAGACTTTCACTTTCACTAACGCCCAGTACAAATATATGGACAGAATGATTTTTTCATTTACCGGTATGTGGGTGTATGTTGGCTCCACTTCACAAGATACAGTCATTGTAGTTTAATTGAAAAACGCATCTTACAATGTGAGATGAGTTCTGGGTTTAAGCCCCAGCAGTGCCCTATCATGTGTGATATACAGAGCCATTATGATTAAATATACAGTAACACAGTTATCTTTTTAAACAATACAATTAAATATAAGTGTTTCAAAGTTAAGAACATATAGAACCTTCAAAACTGAATTTGTTTGTGAAGAATATCTGACACTGAACTTAAAAAGAAATGAACGCGCCTTATTTGCGCAATTCAGAACCGGAATTCTACCACTTAGGGTCGAAACCGGAAGGTATGTGGGTGAAGCCCCCGAGCAAAGACGGTGTAAGCTGTGTCACAGTGGACTGGTCGAAGATGAAACTCATTTTCTTGTTGAATGTGCTCTTTATGAAAACACAAGATCAGTTATATTTGGGAACATTTTGAACTCTGAAGAATATGCTACCTGTCAATCAAATAAAGATAAATTAGTTCTCTTGGTTAAATGTCATCCAAGAAAGTGTGCGAAATTTGTTGTAAATGCTTTTTATATCAGAAGCAGTATTTTATATAAGTAACAATATCTGTTGTATGATGTTGTGTCAGTTAAAACTTTAAAATAATATAATTATGTAAATGGGCTTCTAAGTATCAACTACGAATTACGAATTTTTCAGGCATATGTCTTCTTACTTATGATAAAATTGTACATATCATATTATCATTGAACTCTTGCTATGTTCTTATACATATATTATATAGAAGATGCTAACTTATTCATTGAACTAAGTATGTTGCTCAAATATTTCATTGTCTATTTGTATAATAATGATCACGTTATATTTTACACTGTTGTTAAGGTGACTTATAGGCCTATTAGGCCGGGTGTTCTTGTATGCATTGTATATATGTCTGTTAATCTCCTGTACGTAAACACATGTCACTATAATAAAAGATTATCTTATCTTATCTTTATAAGGAATAATGTTAAAGGGGCATTGCTGCTTAGCCATTTTTGGGATTGTATTGTGATTTTTGGCCAAATTTGACACTGAATAACAGGGTTTATACATCCCAAGCATAGATGCTTCTAAATTTGTAAAAAACAAACAAGTCGAAGTGTGCAGAATATTAAAAATTTGCAACTTTCTGATGTCTAAAGGTCATTAAATGCCACTCAAAGTTTACATTTTTTGTACAAAATTACCCATTTTGTGCTGTCCATTATTGGTTGATGTTTTACGCTGTCTGGTCCAAAAACGCTCATTCTGTAGCTTGTTAATTTGGACTATAATCTATAATGTGGCCAAGTTTCAGCATATTCGACCCAGTGGTTCTGATTTTATACGCCGTGCGTAGCTTTTATTAGTCCACATCCGGTTTCACCGGAGGGGATTTATGGTTTGTGCTCTGTGTCCGTCAGTCAGTCAGTCTGTCACACTTTTCTGAATCCTGCGATAACTTTTAAAGTTCTTAATATTTTTTCATGAAACTTGAAACATGGATAGATGGCAATAAGGACATTATGCACGTGATTTCATTTTGTTCCTACGTCAAAAATTCTGGTTTCTATGGCAATAAATAAAAAAATAAAATAAATTCTGACAATGGTGGAGCCGGTAGGGGACAAATTTGCTTGACAATAGTCTTGTTGAGTATTACTCACTGACTTATGCATATGCGCTCGGCTGTTTTCGGAGAATACCTGAGGTATTGTCATAGCCAGCTCATCGTGTCGTGTCGTGCCTTTTCGTTCCCACATTTTCTTTCCCAAAATTTTCGAACCCACATTTTTAGCTCATCTATTTTTTGAAAAAAAATTATGAGCTATTGTCATCACCTCGGCGTCGGCGTTGGCGTTGGCGTTGGCGTTGGCGTTGGCGTCGGCGTCCGGTTAAGTTTTGCGTTTAGGTCCACTTTTCTCAGAAAGTATCAATGCTATTGCATTCAAACTTGGTACACTTACTTACTATCATGAGGGGACTGGGCAGGCAAAGTTAGATAACTCTGGCGTGCATTTTGACAGAATTATGTGCCCTTTTTATACTTAAAAAATTGAAAATTTTGGTTAAGTTTTGCGTTTAGTTCCACTTTTCTCAGTAAGTATCAATGCTATTGCATTCAAACTTGGTACACTTACTTACTATCATGAGGGGACTGGGCAGGCAAATTTAGATAACTCTGGCATGCATTTTGACAGAATTATGTGCCCTTTTTATACTTAGAAAATTGACAATTTTGGTTAAGTTTTGTGTTTAGGTCCATTTTATTCCTTAAGCATTAAAGCTATTGCTTTCATACTTGCAACACTTACTAACTATCATAAGGGGACTGTGCAGGCAAAGTAATGTAACTCTGACTGGCATTTTGACAGAATTATGTGCCCTTTTTATACTTAGAAAATTGAAAATTTGATTAAGTTTTGTGTTTAGGTCCACTTTATTCCTACAGTATCAAAGCTATTGCTTTCATACTTGCAAGATTTATGAACTATCATAAGGGGACCGTGCAGGCAAAGTTATGTAACTCTGACTGGCATTTGAACGGAATTATGGGCCCTTTATACTTAGAAAATTGAAAATTTGGTTAAGATTTATGTTTTGGTCCACTTTACCCCTAAAGTATCATAGATATTGCTTTCATACTTGGAACACTCACAAACTATCATAAGGGTACAGTAAAAGGACAAGTTGCATAACTCTGGTTGTCATTGTTACGGAATTATGGCCCTTTTTTGACTTAGTAACTTTTAATATATGGTTAAATTTTGTGTTTCGATCCACTTTACTTCTTAAGTATCAAGGCTATTGCTTTCAAACTTCAAATACTTACATGCTATCATGAGGTTACTGTACCTGGCAACTTTAATTTTACTTTGACCTTTGAATGACCTTGACTCTCAAGGTCAAATTATTAAATTTTGCTAAAATTGCCATAACTTCTTTATTTATGATTAGATTTGATTGATACTTTGATGAAACTACTCTTACCTGACATACCACAATAGACTCCACCCAAACCATCCCCCGTGCCGTCCCCTCCCCCCCTCCCCCCCTCCCCCCCCCTATTTTTTTTTTTTTTTTTTTTTTTTTTTTTAAGATCATCTCACAAATGACCACCACACCCTCACACTATACCCCCCCCCCCCCACCCCACCCCCCCCCCCTAATTTTTTTTTTTTTTTTTTTTTTTTTTTTTTTTTTTAAGATCATCTCACAAATTACCACCACACCCTCACACTATACCCCCCCCCATTTTTTTTTTAAAAATGGTTATGTTTGAAATACCGTCCAACCATCGCACCCAAACCCCCCCCCCATCGCCCCCCCCCAACCCCCCCCCCCCCCCGGATTTTTTTTTTTTTTTTTTTTTTTTTTTTCGCTTTTTTGGAAGATAATGTAATAAATGTCCACAACCCCACACTATACACCCCTCTTCACTCCACTCCTCCCTCCTTTGTGATTGAAAATGAGAGTCCCTTCACCTTTAAAAAGAAAATAGATGAGCGGTCTGCACCCGCAAGGCGGTGCTCTTGTTTTAGTTCCCACTCATTCCATCCCGCGAAACCCTTAAGGTGTCGCAACTCTAGTATGGAATGAGTGATGTATTGGACGTCATCATTGATGACGTTCATTCGAACGAATGATAAAGGGGGCTAAGTTTCATTAAGTTGAGGCATATAGTCGCGATTTGTGGCGCTTGAAAACTGGCCCAGCACGTTTGCTGAAATTTGACATGTATATGGACAAGAATGCGATCTACCTGTTGGCGTAGGCGTTATACCTGGCAAAAATCAAGTTTTCGAGTATATTGTGTTTAAATACTTTTATGGGAAAGGGCACGCGCACAGATAAACATTGTGACGTCACTTCACAAACAGCGTTAGACATCCGCCATCTTGTAACGCAACAAAGAAACTCAGTGTTATTAATTCAATAAACACAGAAAATATGATTGTGTTTAATTATCATTAATACAAATGTCTATATTTTGTGCAGCGGATGTTTATTCAGACGGATACGACAGAATTATGTAAGTATCATTCATTCATTGTGTACTTTACAGTAGATTTTACTACGCAAGAAATTTATTAGATCTATATCTCACTGACAAAATGAGCTTGACACATAAACAACAACCGGATCGGATTTACATCCACATAATATTGTGCGAATCCGATGCAATTCAAATTACTAATGTTTGATAACGTTTGATGAATTCGTTATATCAATATGCATTAACTGCAAGGGGAATAATTATAATTGAAATGTGCGATTCAATGACAGTGTTATATTGGGATAATTAGTCGTTTAGCCGTAACAGATAAGTATTTAGTTTGTTGTGTTTCATTTTCAACATAGTTTTACCGTTTTTTGCTTAAAGTAAAACAGTTCAGTCGTCATTATATCTTGAATTTTAAATATTGAAATACATGTCGGATATTTCATATTTTCGGACGTTGCTACGTAAGCTAGTTGTCAACATAATTATTAAGATACATATTTACCTTTTACCATACAGTTGTGCAGCTGTTGTCTACTTAATGACGCGCTGTTTAATGTCTATAATGTTTTTCTGCCCGTGATGATAATAAGTCTTTAAATCAACAAACCCCAGCAATATCAATGGTCTGTCAACATTAGAAAAATATTAGCTAAAGAAACTTCAGCGTACAATTGATATGGTATTGACATACCTGTACTCTGAAGCCAACTCTGTATCGAAAGTCAACCAGAGTCGTAACATATTTATGTCACGCTATAAATCAAAGAATACTCATTTTCTTGGATACATTTCTACATATATTGGTGAATGAATATAAATTACTGCATCGAGGAATATTTTAAGGTTTAAATGTTTCAAATGCATCTAACAATAGATGAAAATAACTCTCATCAGTCTGAAATTCACAATTTTGAAGCCATTGTCGCTTTGTCCAAGACTAGTTTTCATTTGGATACTGTCGAATCATCCTTGACATCTTTTGCTGATATTGTAAACATTACCTTTGTTTTCTGAAATCTATTATTTGTGATTAACAACATACGTCTGGTGGATCATAAAACTGATTCAGTGTGAATTGGGTAGTTTTAAATATTTACTTTGAGTTTGTATTTACACTACAATTTGTTAACAAAACAAGCCAGAATATTCTAAAATACCGGGAAATGTCATTCTGAATTTGAAAACACTTGAGCACATGGTATACAAATACAAATTTTATTTTAGTTTGTACATAACAAGTATAACATTAACGATGTATCGCTATTGACCGACATATGGTATGTTACTAAAAGTAGAAATACCGTGAAATCTCGGGAGATTCGCATTTCAAGAAAGTTTGTCACATCGCTGTTTTTCTCGATATGAAAGAGCAGAATAGATAAATTTTAAATGTTTATGATAGTATTTTGTGAAAGAATGTATCGGTTAAATGTGAAAAATGTCAATCTTTCCAATCAAGTGATTGATTTGGGCCAATAACTGCATTTAAAACCTGTTTTGGACCGGTCTTTGTTAACTGTCAACTTTTCGGGATTTTCTGGTTGACTTTTCTAATGGGGTTGGTCCATAACTATTAAGTCGCGCCAGTCAAAAATCATAAAAAGCGACATTTAAAGTTATGGTAGCCAGAATTAGAAAAATATGTACAACTGATCAATATCAATCATGACAGACTGATGTCTCAGGTTAGTGCAGTGATTTTTACACCAGATTCTCACAAAGGTGATCCCGGTTGATTTCTCCACAATTGAATATATGTCAGTACACAAATAAATTATACAGCAGGTAATGACAATCGATAAATGTCTAAGTTTTAATTTAATTGTTTGCACAAATTTGGACACTCTTTGTGGGAGAGCATCCCGAATCCCACATACTATGTGACAGTCTGCAACAGATGTTTCCTGGTCGAGTGGTAGGTAAGTTTCATCGTTATACATGCATATTACACATTTTACATTATTTGTGCTATTTTTGACACCCATTTTTCATGCTGATGAACCAACGGTCAGTGCCAGTAGTCCTACTGTCATTGGTCTGTGTGATTGTTGAAAGTACATGTAGAAAGGGTTGTTTAGCTCCAATAAGCCATGTTGCTATTTTTTGGATAAAATTTATGGCAGTGGGCTTTTTTATCTTGGTGCAGCAACCTCTGCCGCCTCATTTTGTGAAAACATTAGGCGCACACTGTTCATATTGTGGTAAAAGGAGTCGCGCAATGTTCAAAGTGAGAAAAATTGGTGGTGACTATTCAACATTGTGAAAAAATTTGTCGCGCATTGTTTAAAATTCATAAATATCAGTAGCAAACTTTTAAAAATTGTGAAAACAAGTGTCTCGCAATGTTGAAAATTGTGAAATATGAGTCGTGCAATGTTGAAGATTTTAAAAAATGAGCCTCGCAATCTTGACAATTATGGAAAAATAAGTTGCACACTTTTCAAAATTGTGAACAACTGAGTTGTGACTGTTGAACATTGTGAAAATAATTAATTGAGCATTGTTCAAATTTGTGAAAATATGAGTCTCAGTAACGACATCAGAAACCATATGCCACTCAGCGTAACAAACAGTATTAGTCGCTAACTGTTGAGAAATGTGAAAAAATAAGTTGCAAGCTTTTTAAAACATTGACCATTTGCATCGCGAATTCCTATAATTTGTGCAAAAACAGCTATCACTATTAATAATATTTAGGGAAAAAAACAAGTCTATTATAAAAAAGGTTTTCAGTTAAAAGAAATTCGTAATTATTTTTTATTTGAAGTTGTTTACGGCCATTTCATATGACTATCATATTTTTTTATAATGATATTGTGTGCCTGTCTAATTTGTAATTTGTTCAAGTTGTGCTATAAAGATGTTATTTTAATAATCTTTATTTGACATTTTGTCTCATGTTGGATTATTTGTTATATTTTATTATTATATAAAAATGGCATCGCATGAACCAGTAGTCATAGTATAAGCAACATTGAAGCCTAATATGCATTCATCTATTATTATTTGGGCACAAATAATTTTACCGTGTGAAGACCCTACATAAAAATGCTGATTTTTTTCTTACTTGGTACCTGGCGACACACATTTTCAAGTCTGTTTCATTAAATTTGGCTTAGATATTTATAAAAATGGCATCATATGAACCATTAGTCATAGTATAACCAACATTGAAGCCTAATATGTATTCATCTATTATTATTTGGGCACAAATAATTTTACTGTGTGAAGACCCTACATAAAAATGCTGATTTTTTTCTTACTTGGTACCTGGCGACACACATTTTCAAGTCTATTGCATTAAATTTGGCATAGATATTTATAAAATTGGCATCGTATAAACCAGTAGTCATAGTATAAGCAACATTGAAGCCTAATATGCATTCATCTATTATAATTTGGGCACAAATAATTTTACTGTGTGAAGACCGTACATAAAAATGCTGATTTTTTTCTTATTTGGTACCTGGCGACACACATTTTCAAGTCTATTTCATTAAATTTGGCATAGATATTTTTAAAAATGGCATCATATGAACCAGTTGTCATAGTATAAGCAACATTGAAGCCTAATATGCATTCATCTATTATTATTTTGGGCACAAATAATTTTACCATGTGAAGACCCTACATACAAATGCTGATTTTTTTCTTACTTAGTACCTGGCGACACACATTTTCAATCCTATTTCATTAAATTTGGCATATATATTAATAAAAATGGCATTGTATGAACATGTCGTCATAGTATAAGCAACATTGATGCCTAATATGCATTCATCTATTATTATTTGGGAACAAATAATTTTACCGTGTGAAGACCCTACATAAAAATGCTGATTTTTTTCTTACTTGGTACCTGGCGACACACATTTTCAAGTCTATTTCATTAAATTTGGCATAGATATTTATAAAAATGGCATCGTATGAACCATTAGTCAAATTATAAGCAACATTGAAGCCTAATATGCATTCATCTATTATTATTTGGGCACAAATAATTTAACCGTGTGAAGACCCTAGATAAAAATGCTGATTTTTTTCTTACTTGGTACCTGGTGACACACATTTTCAAGTCTATTTCATTAAATTTGACATAGGTCTTTATAAAAATGGCATCGTATGAACCAGTAGTCATAGTATAAGCAACATTGAAGCCTAATATGCATTCATCTATTATTATTTTGGGCACAAATAATTTTACCGTGTGAAGACCCTACATAAAAATGCTGATTTTTTTCTTACTTGGTATCTTGCAACACACATTTTCAAGACTTTTTCATTAAATTTGGCATATACATGTATATTAATAAAAATGGCATTGTATGAACATGTCGTCATAGTATAAGCAGAGGAGCATAATACGCATTCATCTATTATAATTTGGGCTCATGAAATTTTACTGTGTTAATCAAGTTGCAGATTTTTTAAATATTCGCCACATACCCACAGGCATTTTCATTAATATCTCAGAAAAATAGACCTATATATTAATACACATGGCATCTAAAGAACATTTTATCATAGTTAAACATGGTTCCCAGCCAACCTGGAAATCAGGGAAAACCTGGAAAAAGACTTTCACTTTTTCCAGTCAGGGAAAAGTCAGGGAATTTGGGAAAAGTTTCTGAAATCAGGGAAAAATCAGGGAATTTTGTTTGGGCAGACTTTCCCAACTTGTCTCGAGAAGTCCATACAATTAAAACAGCAAATTATTTCCTGTGCATGGCTATGGTGACTTTGTAGTATACATGTAGCTTTAAAAATAAGTTATGTCTGCAACTGCTATTTATTTAGGGTGTCTAAAACAAGAAATAGGTTGAAATTATGATCCTGGACGTTATATTTTCCATCAAAAAGCTGGGAACCCTGTAATAAAGCAATCTAGAGGCATGAAATGCATTTTTCTATTATGATATGTCCACAAATTATTTCACTAAGTGATGACCCATCTTGAATATGAGGATTTGTTGAATATTTCATGCTAACCAACATACATTTTTATTGTATATCAGGATTCAATACCTATTCCTTAGTGAAAATGGCATCGGAAGAACATTTGTTCATTGTACTAGATGGAATGAAACATTATATCTATCCATCTTATAGTTTATTGCAGTTTCAGTAATATTCTGTGTATAAATGATTTCAACATGATATAATTATAAATCATTGCTAGCAAATGTGTATATATGAAACAAAAATTAAAAAATAGACGGTTTATTTTTTCCCCATTTATGTATATATACATGTTTGTATCTATGTATACATCTTTTGTTGTAAACAGTTATGCGACATGTGTCAGAACCCTTGTCAAATAAAAACGCACTTTTTACCAAAACACACATTTAGCGCACTTAAAAGTGCGTTAATTGTGTGTTTTTTGTTTATATGTGCGTTTTCAGTGTTCAAAAGTGCATTTAAGTGCGCTTTTTGTGCGTTTTTTCTTTTCAATTGCGTTATTTTAGTGAAAAAGTGCGTTTTTTGTGTGTTTTCTTCATCTGTAAGTGCGCTTTTGAGTGTAGATGTGAGCAAAATGTGTGTTTTTTATCTAAGAAGTGCGTCTTTTATTTAGGAAGTGCGTTTTTTTGTGTGTTTTCTTCATCTGTAAGTGCGATTTTGAGTGTAGATGTGAGCAAAATGTGTGTTTTTTATCTAAGAAGTGCGTCTTTTATTTAGGAAGTGCGTCTTTTATCTAAGAAGTGTGTTTTAAGGTTTACAGATGTGGGTTTTTTCTCACAAAAGTGCGTTTTTCTATTTTGATGTGCGTCTTTTTTAAGCATAAGTTAGTCTTTTATTTCATAAGTGTGTTTTAATCATATGATCTGTTTTAAAAGGATGTATCTAAAAAGACACATGTTTAACACACTTCTTAACAACCGTTTAGCAAATGTTGTACAGAAATTGAACAAGAAACAAAATTGTTGCAGGCTCTAACAATTTATTTACATAAAATGATTAAACATAGACATATATCTCAGTAACCTGTAATAATATAAGGGGCAGTTTGAATTATTACTGGTTGTCCATATTAACCTGTTTAATGTTTACATACTTTATCATACAATTTCAATGCATACCCTATTGCTTACGTTTTAATCTCAAACATTTCTAAAAATTTCCACCTAAATCAGACTGTGTGTAACTAATTAAAAATATTGAAAGTGTCAAAAGTATTATGTGGGCTTGATAGTATCAATTATATTTCCTCAACATAAATAAGTATTTGAACTTTCTTATACTGATATTTATACCCTAATACAATTAATGTCTACCACATTGACCATAAACATACATTTTAAAAGGCAATTAAAATAATATTTATACTATTAATATTATTTGCTAAAACCATTCAGCATGTTATATTTAAATATTTACAATTAAATATAATGTGTTAAGGGTGCTGTGTATTATTCAATAAATATTTTGGTGTTGAAATGACTGCCTTATCAGTATTTCTCAAATTATGCAATTTTTGGCTTAGACACAGCATGGTATCAGATAAGAGAATAGCCAGTCCCTATCAGTCCTCCATCTAAGCCTAACTAAGGGGTGTTGATATACTTTTGATTTGTTCAGGCACCATCTATTTGAGAACCACAGATAGGAAGTTATTTTTTTAAAACAAGCAGCATCAGCAACTGACTTTAAGCTAGAATTAAGACTTATTATTCTAGTGTAAAATGTCTTGAAATACTTTCAGCATGAAGTATTGTGTGATGAAAAAATGTGTATTTACTACAATGTGTAAATCAACAATGAAGGAGATTAAAAGTGGGTGGTTAAAGACATATAAAGTGATATGGTCTAGTTCAACAACTGCCTGTATTTTTGGAATACTGAAGAACAGTCTGTTGTAACAGGTTCGTATTTTCAATTTTGCATCCCTTTTTTATTTAGTTTATTGAATTAATTATGATCATTATCATATTTATGTATTGTCACTGGGAAATACAAATGGATGAGTAAATGTAATGCAATTTTAAAGAAAAACAACACCATTTGAATTATTATGGCTGTATTTTATGGTTATTGTCATCTTAAAGTTATTTATACCTATTTTTGGTCATTAATGAAGAGATTTTTCCCCCATATTAAATGAGAACTTTTAAATTTAAAGGTTAAACCCCATGGAAAGAATGTGCATCATCGCATCGCCTGCCAAAAAAGGGAGCAAAAGAGAGACTACCTGATGTATGGACTTGAATACCAGGTTTTACCCTGCACAAGCTGGCCGACATGAGGAGAACAGGAGTGGGAAAATCGCGCCCTCTCCTTGACCAAGAAAAGCTGGATTTGTTTAGAGGTAAAACTATACAGGGTACTGGTTATTGCATTTTAAAGGTGTCACACTTCCGACCAGTCCACACAGCAAAATGAGACCACGTATCTTGGTACATTTTCGAACAGTATTTTCTATCAAACGTATTTATTTATGAAAAGCGTTAAGTCACATGTGATCAGGGGATTAAAATTGCAAAATAAACAACCAAATACAACAAGCAAACAAACTAGTTTTGATTTAAATTTATAATTTTTATAGCAACAAGATTACCATAACAGCAATATTCAACACTTACATTATAAAATATCTTTCAGGACCTGATCAAATGAGATCATGCACGAGACACATCGCGCAAAGGCCATGACAGTATAATAGTTGCAAAGAAGTTTGACCGGCTGGTGGAAGACTTGGAGAGAAAGATGAGAGCTGCACTCCGCTGCCTCAAAGAAATGCTGAAAGGCCTTGATTGATATGCATCTTTCTTATGTATATAGCTGTTCGTGTGTATATACTGTACATGTTATTATAGTATGCTATTATTTTTTGTTTATTTATAATCAAATTATGTTTATATTTATTTCATCAAATTGCCATTGATATTTAATTACTCATGTATGTTAAAAAAATGTTGGTGTACATTAAAGTATAAAATTGAATTATCTTGTAATTATTAAAATACACAAATATATATGTTTATATAATTATTGGTTTTTATTGCATATCTGAATTAAAAAAAACTTTTAACAGCATATAATTGAATCAACTGTTAAGGCAAAAGATGCACCTTTAACGCACATGTGTGCTTTTCTGAGTGCGTTTTTTGCTGCCATTCATGTGCGTAAATTGTGCGTTTTGTGTGGGTTATAACTGCGCTTAACGTGCGTTAAATGTGCGCTTTTTGTGAGTTAAATGTGCGCTTTTTTATTTAAAAAGCGCACATTTAACGCACATAAAAGCGCACATTTAACACACATGTGCGCTTTTATGTGGGTTATAACTGCGTTTTTCGTGAGTTAAATGTGCGCTTTTTAAATAAAAAAGCGCACATTTAACTCAGAAAAAGCGCACATTTAACGCACTTAAAAGCGCACATTTTACACACATAAATGACAGTAAAAAACGCACTTATAAAAAGCGCACGTTTAACGCACATTTAACGCACATAAAAGCGCACTTTAACACACATGTGCGCTTTTATGTGGGTTATAACTGCGCTTTTCGTGAGTTAAATGTGCGCTTTTTAAATAAAAAAGCGCACATTTAACTCACAAAAAGCGCACATTTAACGCACTTAAAAGCGCACATTTTACACACATAAATGGTAGTCAAAAACGCACTTATATAAAAAGCGCACGTTTAACGCACATTTAACGCACATAAAAGCGCACATTGAGCACACTTATAAAAAGCACACGTTTAACGCACATAAAGCGCACATTTATCCACAAAAAGCGCACATTTTCATGTTTGTTTGTTTTTGTTAAAAACTCACTCGGTAAGAAAAAGCGCACAAAAAACGCAGTGCCAATACCGCCACGTTTAACGCACGCAAAACGTACATAAAACGTACATTTCACACACTTTTTTGAGAAGGGAAACGCCCAGTACAAATATATGAACAGAATGATTTTTATGCCCCCCTTCGAAGAAGAGGGGGTATATTGCTTTGCTCATGTCGGTCGGTCGGTAGGTCGGTCGGTCCGTCCACCAGATGGTTGTCAGAAGATAACTCAAGAACGATTGGGCCTAGGATCATGAAACTTCATAGGTACATTGATCATGACTCGCAGATGATCCCTATTGATTTTGAGGTCACTAGGTCAAAGGTCAAGGTCACGGTGACCCGAAATAGTAAAATGGTTTCCAGATGATAACTCAAGAACGCATACGCCTAGGATCATGAAACTTCATGGGTAGATTGATCATGACTTGCAGATGACCCCTATTGAATTTGAGATCACTAGGTCAAAGGTCAAGGTCACGATGATTCGAAATAGTAAAATGGTTTCCGGATGATAACTCAAGAACGCATACGCCTAGTTTCACTTACCGGTATGTGGGTGTATGTTGGCTCCACTTCACAATATACAGTCATTGTAGTTTAATTGAAAAACGCATCTTACAATGTGAGATGAGTTCTGGGTTCAAGCCCCAGCAGTGGCCTATCATGTGTGATATACAGAGCCATTATGATTAAATATACAGTTATCTTTTTAAACAATACAATTAAATATAAGGAATAATGTTAAAGGGGCATATCTGCTTAGCCATTTTTGGGATTGTATTGTGATTTTTGGCCAAATTTGACACTGAATAACAGGGTTTATATACATCCCAAGCATAAATGCTTCTAAATTTGTAAAAAAAAACAAAACAAGTCGAAGTGTGCAGAATATTAAAAATTTGCAACTTTCTGATGTCTAAAGGTCATTAAATGCCACTTAAAGTTTACATGTTTTGTACAAAATGACCCATTTTGTGCTGTCCATTATTGGTTAATGTTTTACGCTGTCAGGTCCAAAAACGCTCATTCTGTAGCTTGTTTGGACTATAATCTATAATGTGGCCACGTTTCAGCAGATTTGGCCCAGTGGTTCTGATTTTATACGCCGTGCCTAGCTTTTATTAGTCCACTACCGGTTTCACCGGAGGGGACTTATGGTTTGCGCTCTGTGTGTCCGTCAGTTACCGGTAGTCAGTCAGTCAGTCTGTCACACTTTTCTGAATCCTGCGATAACTTTAAAAGTTCTTAATATTTTTTCATGAAACTTAAAACATGGATAGATGGAAATAAAGACATTATGCACGTGATTTCATTTGTTCCTACGTCAAAATTGCTGGTTTCTATGGCAATAAATAAAAACATAAAATTATGACAATGGTGGAGCCGGTAGTGGACAAATTTGCTTGACAAACGTCTTGTTGAGTATTACTCACTGACTTATGCATATGCCCTCGGCTGTTTTCGGAGAATACCTGAGGTATTGCCATAGCCAGCTCATCGTGTCGTGTCTTTTCGCCGTCCGGCGTCCGCCATGCTAAAACCTTAACATTGACCCATTGTACCCACAATTTTCGTACCAACATTTTTTTTTTCGTAACCAAAATTTTCTTACCCACATTTGTTTAGTACCCAAAATTTGTGTTCCCACATTTTCTTACCCAAAATTTTCGAACCCACATTTTTTTAGTTCCCACTCATTCCATCCCGCGAAACCCTTAAGGTGTCGCAACTCTAGTATGGAATGAGTGATGTATTGGACGTCATCATTGATGACGTTCATTCGAACGAATGATAAAGGGGGCTAAGTTTCGTTAAGTTGAGGCATATAGCCGCGATTTGAGTTTCTTGAAAACTGGCCCAGCACGTTTGCTGAAATTTGACATGTATATGGACAAAAATGCGATCTACCTGTTGGCGTAGTCGTTATACCTGGCAAAAATCAAGTTTTCGAGTATTTTGTGTTTAAATACTTTTATGGGAAAGGGCACGCGCACAGATAAACATTGTGACGTCACTTCACAAACAGCGTTAGACATCCGCCATCTTGTAACGCGACAAAGAAACTCAGTGTTATTAATTCAATAAACACAGAAAATATGATTGTGTTTAATTATCATTAATACAAATGTCTATATTTTGTGCAGCGGATGTTTATTCAGACGGATACGACAGAATTACGTAAGTATCATTGTGTTCTTTACAGTAGATTTTACCACGGAAGAAATTTATTATATCTCACTCAGTCACTGACAAAATGAGCTTGACACATAAACAACAACCGGATCGGATTTACATCCACATACTATTGTGCGAATCCGATGCAATTCAAATTACTAATGTTTGATAACGTTTGATGAATTCGTTATATCAATATGCATTAACTTTCAAGGGGAATAATTATAATTGAAATGTGCGATTCAATGACAGTGTTATATTGGGATAATTAGTCGTTTAGCCGTAACAGATAAGTATTTAGTTTGTTGTGTTTCATTTTCAACATAGTTTTACCGTTTTTTCCTTAAAGTAAAACAGTTCAGTCGTCATTATATCTTCAATTTTAAATATTGAAATACATGTCGGATATTTCATATTTTCGGACGTTGCTACGTAAGCTAGTTGTCAACATAATTATTAAGATACATATTTACCTTTTACCATACAGTTGTGCAGCTGTTGTCTACTTAATGACGCGCTGTTTAATGTCTATAATGTTTTTCTGCCCGTGATGATAATAAGTCTTTAAATCAACAAACCCCAGCAATGTCAATGGTCTGTAAACATTAGAAAAATATTAGCTAAAGAAACTTCAGCGTACAATTTATATGGTATAGACCGTTTGCAATAATAGGAGATTTTTACGTACGCACCGTTTCGGCCGCCATATTGGAGGTATACCAGCGAAGCGTAAACATCGATCAAAATTAAGAGAGCGTAAAACTGTGACTCATGGCGTCTAAATCACTGAACCAAAAAGGGCCGTACAAAGATAGACTGGAGCCTGCAACAAAAGCAAGATACATTGAAATACTTGCATTGATTGGTGGTATTGACCCATATGATTTGAAAAAGCTTTGTGATGATGTGAATCAACTTCCATCGTTGACCTACCCTGACATCGTTAATTATTTGTTGTTTACACCTAGTATTTACACGATGGAAGATCTGAAAAACTTCAAAAGCTTAGAAGCAGTGAATCAAGTTGAGTGTGGCTGGGTTTCTGGCGTGACTTCTGCTGTGTTGAGTAACAGACTGTTGGTGAAAGGAAGGGTAAGTTATTGCTTTTTTCTTGAAATTCATTGTTCTGGATATTAAATTTTTTTTTTTAATTTTCTCTCATTACTACATCAGCCCTGTTCACAGATTTGTACTGGTATATATGTATCGAGGTAAACGGCATTTGTACTACCACCCCTCGAAGCTAGCTTTTTTTAGCAAGTACTTTTGCCAGACGTGGTAAAATGTCTGTGTATGGCTCGAGAGGTCCTGGGTCTGATTCCCAGTCGAGGCGTGTTACTGTATGTTTCAGCCAGTAACACATAATATACACTACTAAGTACAATGTTATTCTCATGTATACCAAGAATTGAACTGAATTTTACCTATGCTGACCTATGATATCGGATTTATAAGATCCAGTTATGATGTTCTTAACGACAAAACGCATGGTTGGAAACAATTATTTTAGACTTTGGTTTCGCTTCAAACAGCATATGCGACATGCTTACAACTTAGGTATTTTTTAGCTTTTATGCTGACATTTTGTATGTGTTTCATATGTCACGATGCTTAATATCTTGTAAATGTAGTTTACTATTGCTTTTTTATACTTACAGGTTCTTCACTCTCAAAGAATGCATGAAAAACCACTGTCCCCATGGTTCATCTCGACGAAGGATGGTCAAGTTTTGGCCAGTCACTGTGACTGTATGGCAGGATGTGGAGAAACTTGCACACATGTTGCTGCCTTAATGTTTTGGGTTATGAGAACTGTTAAAGTAAGAGACGAAAGGACTGTAACACAGGAACCAGCATATTGGACCATCCCCCATCCGTGAAGAATGTTGAGTATAGAGAAATTTCTAACATTAACTTTCAAAGTGCGAAGTCCCTCAAGAGAAAATTTGAAGAGTGTTTAAGCAGCTCAACTAGTCAAATTTCTAAAAATGTTCATCCTGTAAGAAAGACTAGGAAAATCCCTTCCCCTACAGAAAATGAATTAGACTCTTTCTTCTCTGATCTAGTTTCCACCAAACGCAAGCCTGCAATCTTATCAATTGTGCCTGATTATCTTGAGAGCTACAAACCTAAGTCAGCAGTGCTCAAGTTGCCTAAACCACTAACTGAACTCAAGAACAAACAATCGATGAATTTAGATTATGACCAGCTAATCGAATCATGTGAGGGCATTGAAATTACGGTCACTGACGAGGAAATTGAAAATGTAGAGAAAATCACCCGAAAACAGGCAAGTGAGGGTAAGTGGTTCAATTACCGCGCTGGGCGTATCACAGCCTCAAAAATGAAGAGTGTTTACACTGCAAACATTGATAATCCGTCAAGTGCGTTAGTAAAATCTATTGTTTATCCCAATGTAAACTTTAGAAATGAAGCCACCAAATGGGGGATTGACAATGAGAAAAAAGCTGCCACTTTGTGTTGTGAAGCCCTTGCTACTGACCACGACAATGTTGAGTTGATAGAAACAGGACTTTTTATCTCAAAGGACAGACCATTTATAGGTGCTTCCCCAGATGGGATCATCAAATGTGATTGCTGTGGGTCCTGTTTATTGGAAGTTAAGTGTCCATTCAATCACAAAGGAAAAGTGATTGATAAATCAGTGCCTTATTTGATTAAAGGGGAAGATGGAGAGCTATGTTTGGACAGAAATCATCCATACTTCTTCCAAATTCAAACTCAACTTGGGGTAACAGAGTTGGAATCGTGTTACTTTGTTGTGTGGAGTGACATCAGTGTTCACATTGAACAAATAAATTTCAACCCGGAATTTTATGAACAAATCTGTGCTAAGGCAGAAGTTTTTTTTCGTAGGGCTTTGTTACCAGAGCTTGTTGGAAAGTACTTTACCCGTCTGTCTAACATCAATCAAATTGATATGAACTCAGTTCATATTCTTAAGGAAATAACATCCAGCCAAAAAGATGACGGTAATGTGGGAGAAAGGTTTTGCTATTGTAGAGGACTTGAGGAGCCACCCATGGTTGGTTGCGATGGAGAAAATTGCAAAATTGTATGGTTTCATTTTAGCTGTGTAAATATCACCAAGTCGCCTGAGGAAATTGAAACAGTGAAATGGTATTGTCCAGATTGTGCTATGTAAATGATAACTTACTTGAAATGGAAGTGACAACTTGATCGCAACAATTAAATTGAAACAGTGAAATGGTATTGTCCTGATTGTGATATGTAATTGTTAACTTATTTGAAATGAAAGTGACAACTTGATTGCAACAATTTCAGAGAAATGTGTATCTGTTTAATTAATAATTTTTCTCCTGAGAAAATATTGTACCATTTTCATATTGACAGATATTTGTTTTGAATGAGTGATGCATTTTGGCTAATTATGTGACTAATATGGTTAATGGAGTTGTGTTGCTTGATCATTTGAGCCTTGGTTCTTAGAAAACTGGGCTTAATGCATGTGCGTAAAGTGTCATGCCAGATTGGCCTGTGCAGTCCGGACAGGCTAATCAGGGACGACACTTTCCGCCTTAATTGGATTTTTGCTAAGAAGAGACTTCATTTAAACAAATGTCAAAAAAGCGGTGTCGTCCCTGATTTGCCTGTGCAGTCTGCCCAGGCTAATCTGGGATGACACTTTATACATATGCATTATGCCCATTTTTCTCAGAACGCGACTTAATTTGGTCATAAAAATGTCTTATTTGTTAAGTCTTCTGAGTAAAAGATTGGTATTTTTGTTTTTTTAGGAAATCTTCTTGATTTTGCAAAATTGAGAATTGAATAAAGACGTCATAATGATAATGCAATTCCATGTGTACTGTTTTGCTTATCTTTATTTCTTACATATTGGTCCAAGTCAAGGAGTCGAATGACAAAAAGTCCTTTAACAAAGTAATTCAACTGTTTATTACACTTAAGTAAATATTGAAGTATTTAAATGGAAAATCAATTCACAGAATTTTTTTTTTTAACTATGTGTACTAAATTCATAATACAAGTTGAATTATTTTTTTTAGGACTTTTTGTTCAAATATTAATCCTTTATCAACAGCTCTTTAATCATAGTATTTGAGAAGTAACATCATTTAGAGAGTTAAATTTAATCAATAAAATATGATTTACAGAATGAATTATGAAACTATATAATGCTATATACTATATATACTAAACACAGAGAGCACGGATAAGACAATACAATAGACAGTCTATTTATCAAAGTCGACCACTGATTCACATAAGTTAACCAGCGCACAACACACATGAGCTATTTTGTCAATTGTAGTAAAGCCATCCTCATCTTTGGTAATCACTAGGTCCAATGGTAGTGTCCCATTTAAGAATGTGTACTTTTGGCGCACAAGCCCAATAACTCTCTCAACATGTATCCGTACATTGGCTATTTTTCTTGTTGTTTCTACATCCAATGGAGAGAGTTGGTCTTAACCTTTGGTGAAAGCTGGAATTTTCAATGACCCACAAACAGAACCAACACTATCCGCAATGTCAAATCCTCTATCTGCCAACACTAA
Organism: Dreissena polymorpha; assembly: GCF_020536995.1. Taxonomy (NCBI): domain Eukaryota; kingdom Metazoa; phylum Mollusca; class Bivalvia; order Myida; family Dreissenidae; genus Dreissena; species Dreissena polymorpha. The sequence goes on along the minus strand of NC_068359.1, from coordinate 8,886,947 downwards.
ATCCCCCGGCAAAATGTTATCTAAAAAATTGCAATGTTCAGTGACATATTTGTCACTTGCACGACCGCCCCAACCTTTGGAAATAAACGACACTACTCCCTGTGGTGTGATTCCAATAAGGAACTTCACAGTGTTGTGATGTTTGTATGACGACCATGTCTCTGCCCTCGCTATAAGATTTGATGGACGCTCTATAAAGATCTCGAAGCAATCAATGATTACTGCACACTTATTACCAAACTGTCTTTGGAACTGTACTGGCATTGTTGCTCTCAATGAGGCTCTGTCAGGCCATCGCACAATTGGTTTTAGTCTTACATACATGATGTCAATAGTATTCACAAAAGTTCGAGAAATGGTTGCACATGAAACATTCAGTTGGTAGGCAAGGTGATTGACAGTCAAATTTAGGCGAAGTCTACTTAAAGTCATCACAAGGCACTCAAACTTTCCAAGTGTTACACTATGTTTGCTTGTTAAATAAGGATATAGATACTTGTACAATGACATCAGTATAGCAAAACAAGAAAGTCCTGTAAAGTACCTCACTCTTTCATCATTGTCTTTAAGAGTCTCCTGAGAAAACATAGACGCATTCCGGATAGATGTTTTTAGATTTTCATTTTCTAGTTTCAAACGTTTATTTTCCTGTTCCAATGATTCTACATCTGAAGTAAGCATATCAGTCTGAACATTCTTTGCACTATCTAAATTTACATCAGGTGGTAACTCTGGAGTGTTGTTGTCTGAAAGATCTTGGACCAATGATCTTGCAGTCTCAGCACGTTTCTTCCGTCTCTCAAAGCGCTCAGCAGCAACTTTAGGGGCAGGCGTACTCGGAGCTTGACATCCCATGTTCACTGATGGCGCCCAATCAGGACTGTCTCGGTCAAAAAGTTCTGCCTTTTGCTCTGAAAATATAAAGTGACATAAAGTATGACTTGTGTGGTATAACAATTTTCTTTCCACTTTCCTGGTCTTAACTATGAGACTCAAACCACCAATTTTTAGTCTGAGCTCCAGCTATGATCTTCTGGTGAATAGACAAAGAATTTCATAATTTGAATCTTTTCAATATCAAAGTGTATTGATTCTTTATGTGGATGTAGACTTGATCAATGATCAATGCTTAAAATTGTGTACCAGTACCGTAGACTGTTCAACTTGTACATGTACATGGTATAAAATTATTATCACTACATTCAAGTTATTTATTCATAAATATTTGCACATTAACTTACTAGATACAAAATGGTCAGAACACACTCGAATATTCTTCAAATTCTTTCCACTGAAGTCTTGTTGTAGCCTTGCTAACCATAATCGCCGTCTCTCTGTTGACAACTCACTGGTTTTCTTGCACTGATTAGTAATTATCTCAGGTAATCTATAAAAATGTCTGTCCTTCTCCCTTGTAGAATTGTTATGACAGCCGATAACTCGGCAATAATTGACCATTTTGACATGTAAAGAGAAATTAAGCGGCGAATTGTAAATAGCTGTCAATGATGCGTAATGGTTAATCGAGCGTGTCCCTCCAATATGGCCGCCGGATATTCGAACAGACACCTGCAAACGGTCTATTGACATACCTGTACTCTGAAGCCAACTCTGTATCGAAAGTCAACCAGAGTCGTAACATATTTATGTCACGCTATAAATCAAAGAATACTCATTTTCTTGGATACATTTCTACATATATTGGTGAATGAATATAAATTACTGCATCAAGGAATATTTTAAGGTTTAAATGTTTCAAATGCATCTAACAATAGATGAAAATAACTCTCATCAGTCTGAAATTCACAATTTTGAAGCCATTGTCGCTTTATCCAAGACTAGTTTTCATTTGGATACTGTCGGATCATCCTTGACATCTTTTGCTGATATTGTAAACATTACCTTTGTTTTCTGAAATCTATTATTTGTGATTAACAACATACGTCTGGTGGATTATAAAACTGATTTCAGTGTGAATCGGGTAGTTTTAAATATTTACTTTGAGTTTGTATTTACACTACAATTTGTTAACAAAACAAGCCAGAATATTCTAAAATACCGGGAAATGTCATTCTGAATTTGAAAACACTTGAGCACATGGTATACAAATATACAAATACAAATTTTATTTTAAGTCAGTTTGTACATAACAAGTATAACATTAACATCTACATTTTCACAACAATAACACGTATACTGAAAGCGCTTGGACAAAGCGGAAAGAATCCGGGTATTTCGGACCAGGGTATTTCCGGGACAGATTTACTCGTTATGCAAAGGAAAAATATGATATGTGTAATCGACAATTTCAATTGGGTTTCGGAACGCATGGTTTTATTTTTCTATGCGTAATTGGCAATTTTACATTGGGTATTTACACAAATGCGCACCTTATCTGTAGCTCTGTTACAGTAATCTGTGAAACAACGTCATTAATAAAACAAAAAAATATGTTTGACCACAACGGTGGCTAATAATGTTTAGGAAAAATACAAACAATATAGATTTATCTATAACATAACATGTTAGAATTTTATCATGCATTTATAATCACTCATAATGAGAGTTCAATATACAGTTACATGCATAGACAGTTTTTTTAAGCCAGTGCCTTTTGAATTCAGAAAATAAGCAAGATAAACCATAAAATTGGGAAAAATAGATAGTAAACCATGAAATGGAGAAAAATGAGGCATTATTAATATGATTATAAATAACAGAATCACAATAATATTGTTTTTAAGTGCATGATTTAGTGCATTTTTAAATTTATATTATAAAATGCTGCTTGAATTTCTTTTTACCTTTCATATGTAAAAAAAGAAATATCATCTGCTAGTGCAAAATATGACTGGTCATTTCGCAGCAAAAGATAAGAAAATAAGTGCATTAAATAAATGAATTAATATTTTTGTATCTGGAATAGTTGTATTTTAAATCGATCCTCCACCCTATTATGGCTGAATAAGGGCTAAATTGCTTTCCAACTTGAAATGAAAAGGCATATTGGTTGATCGTGTAGCGTTAATGTGCAAAATTTGAGGGCCAATTGATAAAGCTTGTCGATGCCAAAACAGGTAATAATAATAATTTATTATCAGGTACATGTACACAAGCAAATAAGTATATTTAACCCTTTCAGCGCGGGAACAAAAGGCCTTTGAAAAAAGTTTGGATTCAGATGAGACGCCACAGAACGTGGCGTCTCATCAGGATCCAAACTGCTATTCTGATAGTATTATTTGAAAAAAAAATCGAAGAAAATGCTAATTTTAGAAATTCAGCAGACGACATTTTAGCAGACGACAAATTTCCCAGCATGCAAAGGGTTAAGATGCTTAAGGTGTGGAAGACTCATAATCAGGTTTGGTGTCCCTCAAACCCTAAGCGTCTTGTTATTTCTTATGCAGTTTGTATAGATAGTGCCACATCCTGACACGTAAAGCTTGTGCTTTGTTGGCAGCGTTAGTTGGCTGTTAACAGGTTCATTGTGGTTATCTCCACCATCAGTCTGTCCGTCTGTCCTAGCCACTATCTCTTACACCATAAACACTAGAACCTTGAAACTTAAACACATGGTAGCTATGAGCATTATGTGCGACCCTGCACTATTTGGAATTTTGATCTGACCCCTGGGTCATAAGTTATAGGGGTTGGGGTGGGGACGGGTCAGAGATTTTCAGGGTTGGCACCAATCGACCGCCCCCGGTTTTAACCGGCGGTTTTTACCGGTTAAAACCGCCCCGGTCAATACTCCAGAAGTGGTTGTTACTGGTCAATACTGGTCGATTGAACTTTACCCCCAATTTTAATTTATATTCCATGCCTAATTAAACAATATTGATAATATAAATTAAACAGACATGTTGCCAATAATGTCTTAAGCTATTAATACCCACTATTTTATACATGTTCATGCAATTTGTAGGCCAATCTCTCAAAATTTTGCAAATAAGTCAAAGTTTGTCAATTTGATTTTTCTGGTTGATTGAACTTTTTTTCAATTCTACTGAATTATGATGCTCAGATAATTCTATGCTTGATTCAACAAGAACCTGTCAATTACTGTGTATGAGTTGTTCCTCATACCCCACTGTCCCCACAGTCTTCTAACAGTCTTCTCACCTATACAGGTGGGGCACCCAAAACTGATAATAGGGCCTTAAATGGCACCTTTTTGACACAATCCTTACTTGTCATGTATTCTTGCATTGATTTCTTAAAATACTTTTTAAACAAAATAGTGAAAAGGCCCCTTTAAAACATACTAGTAAGCGGCTGTTGATTTAAGCGGCTCAACACTTTGTTTACAAATATTGAAAATGAAAGTGGAACTCGTTTTCTGTTAAATTAATTGTACAAGCACGTCAGGCTTGTAACATTGGATTTCCTACAAGCCAGAAAGAAAAAATACTAGTTTTTTGCTGTCGGACTAGTGCGAATTTCGACGACTGCTTTAACAAATTATTTATATATTTTTTTTATGCCCCCCCCCCTTCGAAGAAGAGGGGGTATATTGCTTTGCACATTTCGGTTGGTTGGTCCGTCCACCAGGTGGTTTCCGGATGATAACTCAAGAACGCTTAGGCCTAGGATCATGAAACTTCATAGGTACATTGATCATGACTCGCAGTTGACCCCTATTGATTTATAGGTCATTAGGTCGAAGGACAAGGTCACTGTGACCCGAAATAGTAAAATGGTTTCCGGATGATAATTCAAGAACGCTTATCATGCCTAGGATCATGAAACTTGAAAGGTAGATTGATCATGACTCGCAGATGACCCCTATAGATTTTCAGGTCACTAGGTCAAAGATTAAGGTCACGGTAACCCGAAATAGTAAAATGGTTTCCGGATGATAATTCAATAACGCTTATGCCTAGGATCATGAAACTTGATAGGTACATTGATCATGACTCGCAGATGACCCCTATTGATTTTGAGGTCACTAGTTCATACATGTATTTCTTTACCAACATGACCCTAATCTATAAACAAGAGCAGACAACTGTATCAAGCATTTTGACGGAATTATTGCCCCTTTTATACTTAGAATATGCATATTATTGATAAATCTATGTTAAAGTTTGCATACCACCTCAAATATGTTCTATGTCCTTTGACATATTGCTTTCATATTTTGCATACTTCTTTACCAACATGATCCCAATCTATAAACAAGAACAGACAACTGTATCAAGCATTTGACAGAATTATTGCCCCTTTTATACTTAGATAATTGAACATTTTGCTTAAATTGCCATAACTTCTTTATTTATGATCACATTTGATTCATACTTTGACAAAGCAACACTTACCTGACATACCACAATGCACTGCACCCAAACTATCCCCCATGCCCCACCCCAGAATCCCCCCCCCCCAATTTTGTTTTTTATAATTATTTTTGAAAGTTCATCTTTTAAATTACCACCAACCCACATAAACCCCCTGCTCTCCATGATGGCTTACAGTAACCTGTCAAGCACTCCAAATCTCTTATGACAATACGGTCAATCTCAACCATGCATGGCCGCATTACCAACCCTTGAGGCGCCCCCTGGGTCAAACATGCGGCGTGGGAATACGCGTCGGCCTCTGCAGCACCATTTTTCACCAATTGACTTCAAATTAATACTTAAGATTTCTTATGACAACACAGTCTATCTTGACCATCCATGTTCACATTACCCACCCCAGGGCCCCGCCCACTTTGGTGGTAAAGATCCCAAGCTATTTCAGCATAATTAAAATCCAAGCCATTTTTGTGGTCAAGACCCGAGCTTTCTCACCATAATTAAAATCCAGGCCAGTTTGGTGGCAGAGACCCCGAGCTATTTCAGCATAATTAAAATCCAAGTCAGTTTAGTGGTCAAGATCCTGGACTATTTCGGTATAATTAAAATCCAAGCCAGTTTGGTGGTCAAGACCCCGAGCTTTTTTAGCATAATAAAAATCCAAGTCAGTTTAGTGTTCAAGATCCTGAACTTTTTCGGTATAATTAAAATCCAGGCCAGTTTGGTGGTCAAGACCCCAAGCTTTTTCAGCATAATTAAAATCCTAGCCAGTTTCGTGGGGGAGACCCTGAGCTATTTCAGCATATTTAAAATCAAAGTCAGGTATAATTCGGTATAATTAAAATCAAGGCCAGTTTGGTGGTCAAGAACCCGAGCTTTTTCAGAATTATTTAAACCATAGCCAGTTTCATCGCCGAGACCTCGAGCTATTTCCGCATATTTAAAATCCAAGCCAGTTTGGTTGTAAAGACCCTGAACTATTTTGGCATAATTAAAATCCAAGCCAGTTTGGTGGTCAAGATCCTGAGCTATTTCAGCATAATTAAAATGCAAGCCAGTGTGGTGGTCAAGAACCCAAACTATGAGCATAATTCAAATCCAAGCCAGTTTGGTGGTAAAGATCCCGAGCTATTTCAGCATAATTAAAATCCAAGCCAGTTTGGTGATCAAGACCCCTAGCTTTTTCAGCATAATAACCCAAGCCAGGTTGGTGGTCAAGATCCTGAGCTATTTCAGCATAATTTAATTCTAAGCCAGTTTGGTGGTCATGACCCCGAGTTATTTCAGCATAATTAAAATCCAAGCCGTTTTGGTGGTCAAGACCCCAAACTATGTAGCATATATTGTTTTCGGCATAATTTTTTCGTACCCATTTTTTTCTGTTTTTTGACAGAATAATGCCCCCTTTTATAGTTAGAAAATTGAAAATTTGGGTAAATTTTGTGTTCAGTTCTACTCTTATCCTATTTGTGTTAAGGTCTACTCTTATCCTTAAGTATCAAAGCTATATCGTCTACTTAATGTTATAAGTCATGTAAATGACATTTTTATACATTTTATTTCTTTCCCATTTTTGTGTTTTTATTAAGGTGACATACATCAACTGTTTAATAATATTAAGTCTACCTTTTTGGTAAAAATAATGTTTTTACCAAATTTTCAAAATTGACATTACTGACACATGTCATTTGCTGAATGTAAAAAGTAGCATAACTGACATTTAGTTAAATTTTCAGGAGAAGGAACAACTGCTTTATTGAAATAAAATAGGGATACTTACAGAGTAAAACAAACACATGGGATATTTTCAGATTTGAAAACTGGTATTTTACGCATCTTTAGGCAGTTCTGTGTACTAAGGATAAATACAATACTTAAACATTCATGTACAACGCACAATACTAAAAACCTGAATTGTAACTGTAATGTATTTCAGATTCAGAGATGTCTGTTTTGTTTCTAAGGTCATGTGAAAAATTAAGTTTATATGTTTATAGGTTTAAAATTGCAAATTGTCCTCATACTTGCCCTTGTATTTCAAGATAGAATACTTTCCTTCCCAGAGGAAAGAGATCGGGGTTTGAATCCCAGTGGGGGCTTCAGAGGATGATTCATTTTAAGAAAAATGAATATATTTGCTTTACTTTGTCTCTAACTTAACCAATTAACTCTGACAATGCCTTTAAAAGTATGCAGTTTTTGATAATTCAATTATGCAAAAAAACATGTATAATTGTAGGGTAGACTAAGTCATTACAACAATAAATGCATATAGGAACACATATTTAAATTAAAAATGCAACAATCAGAGGACATAATCAATTAAATATTAAATGACTACTTAAAATATTTTTTAGCACTGTTTGTTTTCCAGAGATTTGTGAATATGCCGTTTTATGTTCTTGTCCTTGAACTAATGCAATATGTGCTTTGGAACTGGAATCATATAGTGTTGGAAAGCTGGTGTTTCACGTCCAGAGGGTCCTTGCGTCCGGAAGCTGAAAATTGTAAAATATGACCTCCCCACTCATTCCATCCCGCGAAACCCTTAAGGTGTCGCAAGTCTAGTATGGAATGAGTGATGTATTGGACGTCATCATTGATGACGTTCAATTGAACGAATGATAAAGGGGGCTAAGTTTCGTTAAGCTGGCGAGAATCACTGCGATTTGGGAGTCTTGAAAACTGGCCCAGCATTGTGCCTGAAATTTGACATGTATATGGACAAGAATGCGATCTACCTGTTGGCGTAGGCGTTATACCTGGCAAAAATCAAGTTTTCGAGTATTTTGTGTTTAAACTTTTTTTGTGGGAACGGGCACGCGCTCAAATAAACATTGTGACGTCACTTCACAAACAGCGCTAGAGATCCGCCATCTTGTAACGCAACAAAGAAACTCAGTGTCATTAATTCAATAAACACAGAAAAATATGATTGTGTTTAATAATCATTAATACAAATGTCTATATTTTGTGCAGCGGATGTTTATTCAGACAGATACGGCAGAATTATGTAAGTATCTTTGTGTACTTTACAGTAGATTTGATAGTGGTAAACAACTCCGTACCGGTAAAGTTCAATCTAGCCGATTTTACTACGCAAGAAATTTAAGTATCTCACTGGCAAAATGAACTTGACACATAAACAACAACCGGATCCGATTTACATCCACATAATATTGTGGGAATCCGATGCAATGCAAATTACTCATGTTTGATAACGTTTGATGAATTCGTTATATCAATATGCATTAACTTTCAAGGGGAATAATTTTAAATTGAAATGTGCGATTCAATGACAGTGTTATATTGGGATAATAAGTCGTTTAGCCGTTATCATGATAAGTATATTGTTTGTTGTGTTTCATTTTCATTAAAAACATACTTTTACTGTTTTTTCCTTAAAGTAAAACAGTTCAGTAGTAATTATATCTTGAATTTTAAATATTGAAATAGATGTCGGATATTTCATATTTTCGGACGTTGCTACGTAAGCTAGTTGTCAACATAATTATTAATATACTGATTTACCTTTTACGCATACAGTTGTGCAACTGTTGTCTACGTAATGATACGCTGTTTAATGTCTATAATGTCTTCCTGTCCCTGATGATAATAAGTATTTATCTCAACAAACCCCAGCAATGTCAATGGTCTGTCAACATAAGAAAAATATTAGCTAAAGAAACTTCAGCGTACAATTTATATAGCATTGTCTGACAAATCCATTGCCCGGAGCCCGGGGGCTACAGAATTTTTTCATCGGGCTACTGAAATGTTCCAGCTGACGCCCGCCGGGCTACTATAAATCTATAAGAGCGGTAGCCCGTTTTATTGACAGACATACATAGAATAAACACGCTGACCATGTGTTTCTACACCGTGTCTTGTTTATAATCCGATAACAAAGTGCAATCAATTATCTTATCAGTCACCGATCACTTGCGGTAATGTCGTAAACAGTAAGAGTGAATTTTAATCATTCAATCAGAATCAACATTTGTCGTCTGCTAATAATATAATGAGAGCCGGTTGGATAGTTGGCGCACATGATGCAACATCATTTCGCAGTTTGGAATTCTTTGTTAACCGCAACAATGAGTAAGAGCGACTACGTTTTTGATGTCGTTAAATATCCAAGGATGCCGAACATTAAATAAATCAAAACAATAGCGGATTCTTCAAAACGGTAACGAAACCGAAAATGAATATTAATAACAACGCGGTTAACACCTGCTAATTAGTTTGCATTGTCAATTAATAATTGGATTGATCGACTGTTAATCAATAATCCCATATATGCCCAATTTAATTTTTTTTTAAACCAAATTATGGGAGGGTAATATAGACGATGAGAGTCATAAACACAAACGTTTGAAATTTCTAAAGTGTCAATTGAATTTCGGCATATGATTCTATTTAAAGATATGATGAAATAAGCTCCCAATCAGGACCGTTCAATTGCAACTTGCGTAAATCACCTGCGACGGTTTGCACACGTTGTGTACAGTTATTTTAGGTTACAAAATTCTACATTTAATAAATGAATTTCTTTGTCCAGACAGGGACCTATACAAACGTATAGGCCCCTGGTCCAGATAAAAAGCGCGCACAAATTGGCATGGGTGTTTTTATTTGTAAATAAAAATTTCGTAGCGGGTACATCATTGAGATCATTTAATTTCCATTAAAAGTTTCGTTGTGAATTTCAACTAAAGTACCGGGGTATCTCGCGAATTATTTGGCATTGACATTTCCTCTTAATAAAATATAATGTAAACACGCTGTATCGTTACCGTTACACTGTATCAGTTCCTTCATTATTGAAACAATTATTGTATTGTATACTGACTGCACACTAGTGTCGTAACATACGGATGCAATACGTAAATTCGGACAGAACTTAAAGTCGGACACAAGTAAATAAATGATTTAATACTCTTGATTTCTTGAAACTCGGTATTTGTTGTTAAAAAGAGCAATTGCATTGATTAACACCAAACGAGTCAGTCGTATTGATCATCTAAACACTTTATTTACGTTTCCAACTTAACGTGCTGTCCGAATTTAAGTACACATACATGTGCACATACATGTAATATCTACATGTAGTATATGATTTTCTTTGGTACATTTACATTTAAGTACACGGTGCCTGTACTGTAACATTAATTAACAATATTGACTGTGTACATCAGACTACTTGCTGTATTATGTATATGTATGTATACATATTATGTATATATGTAAATGAAGAAATAAAATAAAGATGAAAACCTGCATCTTATCATTTTGTAGGAAAATTATATGGGCTACCAAATATTTTTATTGGTAGCCCAGTGGGCTCCCTGAAAAATAAGAAATTTGTCGGACACTGATATAGTATTGACATACCTGTATGATGAAGCCAACCCCGTATCGAAAGTCAACCAGAGTCGTAACATATTTATGTCACGCTATAAATCAAAGAATACTCATTTTCTTGGATACATTTCTACATATATTGGTGAATGAATATAAATTACTGCACCGAGGAATATTTTAAGGTTCAAATGTTTCAAATGCATCTTACAATAGATGAAAATAACTCTCATCAGTCTGAAATTCACAATTTTGACGCCTTGTCGCTTTGTCCAAGACTAGTTTTAATTGGATACTTTCGAACGACCTTGACATTTTTTGCTGAAATTGTAAACATTACTTTCGTTTTCTGAAATCTATTATTTGTGATTAACAACAAGTCTGGTGGATTATAAAAATGATTTCAGTGTGAATCGGGTAGTTTTAAATATTTACTTTGAGTTTGTATTTACACTACAATTTGTTCACAAAACAAGCCAGAATATTCTAAAATACCGGGAAATGTCATTCTGAATTTGAAAACACTTGAGCACATGTATGTTACTAAAAGTAGAAATACCATCATATGACCGTGAAATCTTGGGAGATTCGCATTTCAAGAAAGTCTGTCACATCGCTGTTTTTCTCGATATGTAAGAGCAGAATAGATAAATTTTAAATGTTTAAGATAGTATTTTGTGAAAGAATGTATCAGTTAAATGTGAAAAATGTCAATCTTTCCAATCAAGTGATTGATATGGGCCAATAACTGCATTTAAAAGCTGTTTTGGACCGGTCTTTGTTAACTGTCGACTTTCGGCATTTTCTGGTTGACTTTCCTAATGTGGTTGGTCCATAACTATAAAGTCGCGCCAGTCAAAAATCATAAAAAGCGACATTTAAAGTTATGGTAGCCAGAATTAGAAAAATATGTACAACTGAGCAATCAATCATGACACTCTGATGCCTCAGGTTAGTGCAGTGATTTTTCCACCAGATTCTCACCAAGGTGATCCCGGTTGATTTCACCACAATTGAATATATGTCAGTACACAAATAAATTATACAGCAGGTAATGACAATCGATAAATGTCTTAGTTTTAATTTAATTGTTTGCACAAATTTGGACACTCTTTGTGTCTGAGATATGTTGGGTTAAATGACCTTTACAACAAACATACATCTCTGAATCTGCGATACATTACAGTTAAAGTTTAACACATGTAAAATACCAGTATTCAGATCTGAAAATATCCTAAAAAACTCGTATGGTATGAAGTACATATATCTTGTGACGTATTTTCATTTTAAATCTTGAATTTAATGACGACTTGAATTTAATGACGACAAGTCGGACATGCAGTTAAATATTTTTATATGTATATCGTGTGACATAATTTCATTTAAACTCTAGATTTTAACGACATTAGTCTGACGCGTGCGGCGTTATTTTATTTAACAGTAAAACAAAAATTAAGTAGACTATCAAAAAATACAAAAAGTGTACTTGTAAATAAAAACTCCTTCATTCCGTATAAAGATTGTACGTTACAGCAGAGCTCCAGATAACTTTTCTGAGTAATTGGGTTAATACCCACTACTTTTGAGTTCAATTGGGTATTTTCATATTCAGTTGGGTACAAAAAAGTCGGTACCCACTACCGGGTACTTTAATTGACAATTGGGTACCTTTGTTTTATAATTGGGTATGTTCATTGTCTTAAATTCTCACCTGCTTACCTGAATAAGCTGGTTGTAGTTCCACTCTTAATTGATTAGTTTCAGAGATTTTGTGTCATTATGTAGATGTATCCATAATTATATACAGTCTTGATTTAAAAAAAAAGTTCAACGATTTTTTCCACCAGTTTTCTTACAATGTAAGCACTGACAGCGATTGCCTCCGACATAATATCGTCAAGAATTAGTTTCACTATATTTTCCGCTTCTGATTTTGTGTTGCCTTCGGTTAAATATCTTAAAATTGAGTTTCTTTGTGCCTAGGATACGATGTTTCCATTTTTAAGGCCTCACGATTTCGACATTTTCACAACAATAACACGTAGTCACAAAGACACTTTTTTCCGTACATATTATTGTGCTGAAGGTTATACTGAAAGCGCTTGGACAAAGCGGAAAGAATCCGGGTATTTCGGACCAGGGTATTTCCGGGACAAATTTACTCGTTATGCAAAGGAAAAATATGATATGCGTAATCGGCAATTTCAATGGGGTTTCGGAACGCATGGTTTTATTTTTCTATGCGTAATCGGCAATTTTACATTGGGTATTTGCACAAATGCCCACCTTATCTGTAGCTCTGTTACAGTAATCTGTGAAACAACGTCATTAATAAAACAAAAAAATATGTTTGACCACAACGGTGGCTAATAATGTTTACGAAAAAATACAAACAATATAGATTTATCTATTACATAACATGTTAGAATTTTATCATGCATTTATAATCACTCATAAAGAGATTTCAATATACAGTTACATGCATAGACATTTTTTTTAAGCCAGTACCTTTTGAATTCAGAAAATAATCAAGATAAACCATAAAATTGGGAAAAATAGATAGTAAACCATAAACTTGAGAAAAATGAGGCATTATTAATATGATTATAAATATCAGAATTACAATAATATTGTTTGGAAGTGCATGATTGAGTGCATTTTAAAATTTATATTATAAAATGCTGCTTGAATTTCTTTTTACCTTTCATATGTAAAAAAAGAAATATCATCTGCTAGTGCAAAATATGACTTGGAAAGCTGGTTTATGGTCATTTCGTAGCAAAAGAGAAGAAAATAAGTGCATTAAATAAATGAATTCATATTTTTGTATCTGGAATAGTTGTATTTTAAATAGATCCTCCACCCTATTATGGCCGAATGTTGCTTTCCGACTTGAAATGTAAAGGCATATTGGTTGATCGTGTAGCGTTTATGTGCAAAATTTGAGGGCCAATTGATAAAGCTTGTTGATGCCAAAACAGGTAATAATAATAATTTATTATCAGGTACATGTACACAAGCAAATAAGTATATTTAACCCTTTCAGTGCGGGAACCGAATTTTAAAGGCCTTTGAAAACAGTTTGGATCCAGATGAGACGCCACAGAACATGGCGTCTCATCAGGATCCAAACTGTTTGCTATTCTGATAGTATTCTTTGAATTTTTTTTGAAGAAAATGCTTATTTTAGAAATTCAGCAGACGACATTTTAGCAGACGACAAATTTCCCAGCATGCAAAGGGTTATTAAGATGCTTAAGGTGTGGAAGACTCATAATCAAGTTTGGTGTCCCTCAAACCCTAAGCGTCTTGTAATTCCTTATGCAGTTTGTATAGATAGTGCCGCATCCTGACACGTAAAGCTTGTGCTTTGTTGGCAGCGTTAGTTGGCTGTTAACAGGTTCATTGTGGTTATCTCCACCATCAGTCTGTCCGTCTGTCCTAGCCACTATCTCCTACACCATAAGCACTAGAACCTTGAAACTTAAACACATGGTAGCTATGAGCATTATGTGCGACCCTGCACTATTTGGAATTTTGATCTGACCCCTGGGTCAAAAGTTAAAGGGGATGGGGTGGAGACGGGTCAGAGATTTTCACTCATTTTTAGCTTGACTAATATGTATGAAATATATATAATGGAGCTATCCTGGTCACGTCGGCGTTACCGTTAGCGTGCACATGTTAAAGTTTGTGTACTACCCCATATATTTTCTTTGTCCTTTAACAAATTACTTTTATACTTTGCATACATGTACTTCTTTACCAACATGACCCTTATCTATAAACAAGAGCAGACAACTGTATCAAGCATTTTGACAGAATTATTGCCCCTTTTATACTTAGAATATGCCTATTATTGATGAATCTATGTTAAAGTTTGCATACCACCTCAAATATTTTCTATGTCCTTTGCCATATTGCTTTGACTTATTGTTTTCATATTTTGCATACTTCATTACCAACATGATCCCAATCTATAAACAAGAGCAGACAACTGTATCAAGCATTTTGACAGAATTATTAACCTTTTATACTAAGAATATGCATATTATTGATAAATCTATGTTAAAGTTTGCATACCACCTCAAATATTTTCTATGTCCTTTGCCATATTGCTTTCATATTTTGCATACTTCTTTACCAACATGATCCCAATCTATAAACAAGAGCAGAAAACTGTATCAAGCATTTGACAGAATTATTGCCCCTTTTATACTAACTTAGATAATTGAACATTTTGCTTAAATTGCCATAACTTCTTTATTTATGATCACATTTGATTCATACTTTGACAAAACAACACTAACCTGACATACCACAATGCACTGCACCCAAACTATCCCCCATGCCCCACCCCAGAATCCCCCCCCAAATTGTATTTTTATAATTATTTTTGAAACTTCATCTTTTAAATTACCACCAACCCACATAAACCACCCGTCTCCATGATGGCTTACATTAACCTGTCAAGCACTCGAAATCTCTTAAGACAATAGTTACGGTCAATCTCAACCATGCATGGCCGCATTACCAACCCTGGGGCGCCCCCTGGGTCAAACATGCGTCATGGGAATACGCGTCGGCCTCTGCCGCACCATTTTTCACCAATTGACTTCAAATTAATACTAAAGATTTCTTATGACAACACAGTGTCTCGACCATCCATGTTCACATTACCCACCCCAGGGCCCCGCCCACTTTGGTGGTAAAGATCCCAAGCTATTTCAGCATTATTAAAATCCAAGCCATTTTTGTGGTCAAGACCCGAGCTTTCTCTCCATAATTAAAATCCAAGCCAGTTTGGTGGCAGAGACCCCGAGCTATTTCATCATAATTAAAATCCAAGTCATGTTAGTGGTCAAGATCCTGAACTATTACGGTATAATTAAAATCCAAGCCAGTTTGGTGGTCAATTTTTGTGGTAAAGACCCCGAGCTTTCTAACCATAATTAAAATCCAAGCCAGTTTGGTGGCGGAGACCCCGAGCTATTTCAGCATAATAAAAATCCAAGTCAGTTTAGTGGTCAAGCTCCTGAACTAATTCGGTATAATTAAAATCCAGGCGATTTGGTGATCAAGACCCCGAGCTTTTTCAGCATAATTAAAATCCTAGCCAGTTTCATGGCCGAGACCTCGAGCTGTTTCAGCATATTTAAAATCCAAGTCAGTTTAGTGGTCAAGATCCTGATCTATTTCGGTATTATTAAAATCAAGGCCAGTTTGATGGTCAAGATCCTGAGCTATTTCAGCATAATTAAAATGCAAGCCAGTTTGGTGGTCAAGAACCCGAACTATGAGCACAATTCAAATCCAAGCCAGTTTGGTGGTAAAGATCCCGAGCTTTTTCAGCATAATAAAAATCCAAGCCAGGTTGGTGGTCAACATCCTGAGCTATTTCAGCATAATTTAATTCTAAGCCAGTTTGGTGGTCATGACCCCGAGTTATTTCAGCATAATTAAAATCCAAGCCGTTTTGGTGGTCAAGACCCCAAGCTATTTTAGCATATATTTATGGCATAATTTTTTCTTACCCAATTGTTTTCGTACACACATTTTTTTCGTACCCATTTTTTTTCTGTTTTTTGACAGAATAATGCCCCCTTATATAGTTAGAAAATTGAAAATTTGGGTAAATTTTGTGTTCAGGTCTACTCTTATCCTATTTGTGTTAAGGTCTACTCGTATCCTAAAGTATCAAAGCTATATCGTCTACTTAATGTTATAAGTCATGTAACTGACATTTTTAAACATTTTATTTCTTTCCCATGTTTGTTTTTTTATTAAGGTGACATACATCAACTGTTAAATAATATTAAGTCTACCTTTTTGGTAAAAATAATGTTTTTACCAAATTTTCAAAATTGACATTACGGACACATGTAATTTGCTGAATGAAAAAGTAGCATAACTGACATTTAGTTAAATTTTCAGGAGAAGGAAAAACTTCTTTATTGAAATAAAATAGGGATACTTACAGAGTGAAACAAACACATGGGATATTTTCAGATTTGAATACTGGTATTTTACGCATCTTTAGGCAGTTCTGTGTACCAAGGATAAATACAATATTTAAACATTCATGTACAATGCACAATACTAAAAACCTGAATTGTAACTGTAATGTATTTCAGATTCAGAGATGTCTGTGTTGTTTCTAAGGTCATGTGAAAAATTAAGTTTATATGTTTATAGGTTTAAAATTGCAAATTGTCCTCTTACTTGCCCTTGTATTTCAAGATAGAATACTTTCCTTCCCAGAGGAAAGAGATCTGGGTTTGAATCCCAGTGGGGGCTTCAGAGGATGATTCATTTTAAGAAAAATGAATATATTTGCTTTACTTTGTCTCTAACTTAACCAAATAACTCTGACAATGCCTTTACAAGTATGCAGTTTTTGATAATTCAATTATGCAAGAAACATGTATAATTTTAGGGTAGACTTAGACAGCAAACTAAGAATTGGCATCCATTTTAGTTTTTTAAGTCAATACAACAATAAATGCATATAGGAACACATATTTAAATTAAAAATGCAACAATCAGAGGACATAATCAATTAAATAGTAAATGACTACTTTAAATATTTTTTAGCACTGTTTGTTTTTCAGAGATTTGTGAATATGACGTTTTATGTTCTTCCCATTGAACTAATGCAATATGTGCTTTGGAACTGGAATCATATAGTGTTGGAAAGCTGATGTTTCACGTCCAGAGGGTCCTTGCTTCCGGAAAGCTGAAAATTGTATATGATCTCCCCACTCATTCCATCCCGCGAAACCCTTAAGGTGTCGCAAGTCTAGTATATGGAATGAGTGATGTATTGGACGTCATCATTGATGACGTTCAATCGAACGAATGATAAAGGGGGCTAAGTTTCATTAAGTTGGTGCATATAGTCGCGATTTGGGCGCCTTGAAAACTGGTCGGTAACTTTTGCTGAAATTTGACATGTATATGGACAAGAATGCGATCTACCTGTTGGCGTAGGCGTTATACCTGGGAAAAATCTAGTTTTTGATTAAATCACGAAAAAGTGGTGTGTTTTAATCGCGCAATCGCTATAAAATGAGTTCTCGCCGGAAGCCGATTCACCCCAGGAGACAATTCACGCGCTAGGCAATTCAAATTTGATTTTAAATAATACATATTGCTTTTTATTCCCAAATTAATTAATATTTCATCTTGCGTTTGACATACGTTTTAGAAAATATTAACAAAACAAACAAAAAACAAAAAAACGTTAAATTTTATTGTTGTAAATATGGTAACCTGATTACATATCCACTAGCGTCTATGCATATTTACACATAAAAAATAGTTCGCAAGTAAGCAACAAACAATCACATTTAAACGCAAATTATTTAACAAAATATATAAATTTAAGCTAGAAATCGAAACTTAAATACAATTTCTGCACTAAAAACACAATACCAATAGTTTTTACAATAACACATTCGACATGTACATGTACTTCCAACAACACGCCAACCGCTATTTTGAAAGCGAATGTGTAGAGTAACATTTCGAACAATAAAGACAGAATGGAACTGGAGTTTAACGTAGTGCGCAAATCGGAAGTGATAAGAGTAATTTATTTTTCAACTTGTCAATCTCCGTAGTACACGTTTAGTTGTGAGATGTTAACGGTTTCCCCCCCAAAAAAACATGCCTTCGCTGCGAAGTCAAAGTGGGTGGGGAACGAGACTGCTTGTGGATTTCGAGTTGCTGGAAGTTTGTAACGAAGCTGCTTTTGTGCAATATTCAGCGATTTTGCAAGCTGTGTGTTTGAAGTCGGAGATATATATTGCTGACATTAAATGATGTTGTGTACGTTCTTGTGACCACTGATCTGCATATGATACCAGTGGTAGAGCATCCCGAATCCCACATACTATGTGACATAGTCTGCAACAGATGTTTCCTGGTCGAGTGGTTGGTAAGTTTCATCGTTATACATGCATATTACACATTTTACATTATTTGTGCTATTTTTGACACCCATTTTTCATGCTGATGAACTGTCATTGGTCTGTGTGCTTGTTGAAAGTACATGTAGAAAGGGTTGTTTAGCTCCAATAAGCCATGTTGCTATTTTTTGGAAAAAAATTATGGCAGTGGGCTTTTTTATCTTTGTGCAGCAACCTCTTCCGCCTCATTTTGTGAAACGATTAGGCGCACACTGTTCATATTGTGGTAAAAGGAGTCGCGCAATGTTCAAAGTGAGAAAAATTGGTGGTGACTATTCAACATTGTGAAAAATTTGCTGCGCATTGTTTTAAATTCCTAAAATATCAGTAGCAAACTTTTAAAAATTGTGAGAACAAGTGTCTTACAATGTTGAAAATTGTGAAATATGAGTCGTGCAATGTTGAAGATTAAAAAAAGAGCCCCGCAATCTTGACAATTATGGAAAAATAAGTTGCACACTTCAAAATTGTGAACAAATGAGTTGTGACTGTTGAACATTGTGAAAATAATTAATTGAGCATTGTTCAAATTTGTGAAAATATGAGTCTCAGTAACGACATCAGCAACCATATGCCACTCAGCGTAACAACATCAGCATTAGTCGCTAACTGTTGAGAAATGTGAAAAAATAAGTTGCAAGCTTTTTAAAACATTGACCATTTGCATCGCGAATTCCTATAATTTGTGCAAAAACAGCTATCACTATTAATAAATTAAGAAAAAAAAACAAGTCTATTATACAAAAGTTTTTCAGTTTAAAGAAATTCGTATTTTTTTTTATTTAAAGTTGTTTACGGCCATTTCATATGACTATCATATTTTTTTATTATGATATTGTGTGCCTGTCTAATTTGTAATTTGTTCAAGTTGTGCTATAAAAATGTTATTTTAATAATCTTTATTTGACATTTTGTCTCATATTGGATTATTTGTTATATTTTATTATTATATAAAAATGGCATCGCATGAACCAGTAGTCATAGTATAAGCAACATTGAAGCCTAATATGCATTCATCTATTATTATTTGGGCACAAATAATTTTACCGTGTGAAGACCCTACATAAAAATGCTGATTTTTTTCTTACTTGGTACCTGGCGACACACATTTTCAAGTGTTTTTCATTTAATTTGGCATAGATATTTTTAAAAATGGCATCGTATGAACCAGTAGTCATAGTATAAGCAACATTGAAGCCTAATATGCATTCATCTATTATTATTTGGGCACAAATAATTTTACCATGTGAACACCCTACATAAAAATGCTGATTTTTTTCTTACTTGGTATCTGGCGACACACATTTTCGATTATATTTCATTAAATTTGGCATATATATTAATAAAAATGGCATTGAATGAACATGTCGTCATAGTATAAGCAACATTGAAGCCTAATATGCATTCATCTATTATTATTTGGGAACAAATAATTTTACCGTGTGAAGACCCTACATAAAAATGCTGATGTTTTTCTTACTTGGTACCTGGCGACACACATTTTCAAGTCTTTTTTAATTAAATTTGGCATAGATATTTATAAAAATGGTATTGTATGAACCATTAATCATAGTATAAGCAATATTGAAGCCTAATATGCATTCATCTATTATTATTTGGGCACAAATAATTTTACTGTGTGAAGACCCTACATAAATATGCTGATTTTTTTCTTACTTGGTACCTGGCGACACACATTTTCAAGTCTATTTCATTAAATTTGGCATAGATATTTATAAAATTGGCATCGTATGAACCAGTAGTCATAGTATAAGCAACATTGAAGCCTAATATGCATTCATCTATTATTATTTGGGCACAAATAATTTTACCGTGTGAAGACCCTACATAAAAATGCTGATTTTTTTCTTACTTGGTACCTGGCGACACACATTTTCAAGTCTATTTCATTAAAGGTCAACAGAAGAAATCTGACTCACTGTTCATATTTTATAAAGTAATACCATATTATAACAACAAAGTAAAAAAATAAAATTAAAAAAAAAAGTTAGAGCTAAAAAAACGATGATTTTGATGATCGGGAATTTCCGTAACGCGTTCGGCAATTTCCGCCGCTATTTTACCCCGATGACGTATGTGTGCACCACTGCGCATGACGAATATTCCCATGTTATGTACAGTATGCACTGAAGCATGCAAATTTCCTCAAAACTTCAAGGATTACAAGACTGTGTTGATCATTCACTTGCATATACTTAATTTATAATCTCTTTTGTGTTGATTACGAGTCGAACTTTTACATGACATTGAGGATTTACTGATTTATAAGATGGTTCAATGTGCAGCGTTTGGCTGCAATGCTCGTTCTGAACAGCAAACGGAGAAGTAAGGATTCTTCGGCTTCTCAAAGGACGAAAGTATTAAGCGGAAATGTATTCTAGCCGTGAATTCACGAAGGATTATCGACGGAAAGGTGGTGGACTTTACGCCAAGCAAATATGCAAAACTCTGCATAAAACATTTTGAGGATAAGTGCTTTGTCCACACCCCCCCCCCCCCGAGTGTGATGGCGAGTGCGGGCTTTGGGATGAGACTGTCGCTGCATCCTGATGCAGTGCCAACTTTGTTCCCTGACACGGACAACTTCAAGGCATTACAGCCGAAAGCTTTAAGGCCAGACGAGTTAGGAGCCCCCAAACGGAAACGTGACAACTAAGGTGCTTTTTCCAAGAGAAATCGCAAAACGGTAAGAACTTAATTAATAAGGTCAATGATCAGATATGCATCTTAATACCACAAGTTCTATGTTATTTCAAAAAGCTCAAACACTGACAATGTAAAAAATACTTTTGAATTAAAAATCATTGTATGTAGTTAGAATAGTTGGCAGCTAGTAACCAAACTGACTTTGGCAGTACGGCAAGATCTAATTATTTATTGTAAGTGTTTTAACAGGCATCAGTTTGAAATCGACACATTTCGATCTTAATACAAATGTGTATCTATCTAAATATACTGCTAGTCGACACAATTAGCATTTCAAGCAGTGGACACTGTTGAGTCCATTTCCTGGGAAGAACCAGTACTTGGTGTCTATGGAGGAGATAATGAGAAAGCTCCCTGAGTAGGGAGAACCCAGGAACTCCCGATCGCTAGACGGACACCACATCCACTACACCACCGTGACCTCTTACTGTTTTCCACCACGGTTAATTTAGCTCAAGTTCTAATGTAAAGCAGTTGCTGACAAGCCATATTTTCTACCTATTTACCAAAAATTCAATTAATAATGTGTTGCTTATCTTTTTATTGTTTAAAATGTGAAAACGCAAGGGCTTTTTAGTAAATACATTCAGACTTCCAATAATGTATTAATGCTGGTTTAGAAAAAGAGATGATAAGTTAGAAATAGTGTGCCATTTAACTGTTAAAAGAATAAAAAAGAAATTTGAATTAGTAGCCGACAGGTGTTTTATTATTTATATACCATTTATTCTTCATGTAGTGTGAATCATAAAATGCATCTTGATTTTTTTGTGTTTTCATAAATTGAACAGCAACTGATTCTAGTACTTAGTAGCTGATGGCCATTTAGGCTACTGGTAGTGCCATGATAATTTAAATAACAGTTCAATTTCAGTCTTCATGGTAATATATTTATCCAAAATCATTGTACTATATTAGAAACAGGAGAAAAATCCAATAGCCTGACTATATAAATTATTAATTTCTAGAAGCCCAAATAACATCTTACCAGACCCGGGATGTCTGGCTTATAGTTTAAGACTGAATAAATATTATATTTTCAAATTAATATTGTTACATGCATTAATTGCATTGGAAACAGTTTTCAGTGTAATAAACTCATTTTGCTCCTTATGGGCTTTAGCCATTTTGAGATTTCATTATAGCATTCAATGTACTAAAGATGTGTAGTTTTACTATTATGAATACAAAGTTTACTTTATTTTACAATTTTGTGTTACAAATCTTGTAGAAAATAAATGACAGCATTATAATATGTGTAAAATTAAATAAGCTTTTTTCGGGTTATCATTTTTATATTTTATTTATAAAGTTGCTTCAATTAGGTGGTTTCTGTACAAAATAAGTTGGTCACTAAACTAGCTGAATTTTTGCAAATCACCATGCCAACAAGGCACCAAGTTGGCAGATTGTGGTGTATTACCACCCTACAGCTGCCATAAATCAAGCTGGTGTCATAAAATAGATGGTCCTCTTTGTTTCTGTAAAGTCAAGTATTGTTATCAGTGATCTACTGTTATCAATTGTATTTGGCACAGACAGTAATAAAACAAGCAGATTATCAGACTTCAGTAATCATAACAACTGAATATACAACATACTGCACTAGTAGATAGAACAGTATTTATAAATAGAATAGGAAATAATTGCAAAAAATATATATAACATTTTAATTTTGACCAACAGCAAAAAATATAAATAACATTTTAATTTAGAACAACAATCTACACTTTTATTCTTGTCTTTTGTCTTTATGCTTTCTTTTAATTTAAACACTGTATTATTTTAATTGGGATATTTTTTTTTATATATTGTATTTATTTAGTTTGACAAATTATAATTAAAACAGATACTTGCATAAATACTGGCATCATTTAAATACATTTCTTCAAAACTTGATTTTTTTATTAATTAAAAAACAAATCCTCATGAAATGAGCTATAATGCTGCGCATGGACACAGTTTTAAAATACAGTTAAAATGAAAAAAAACAAACAACCATTTTTAATGAAATAGTCATTGAAAATTGCTTACCGGTATAAAGCTTTAATTAAAGATACTAATACTATATTGCAAAAATAAATGTAGATCATGAAATGAATAGTTTTGTTTGAGAAAATCACCAAAATGATGTCCATTCCCTGTTTGATGTCTTATTCTCAATTCACATAATACAGTGTTTTTAGAACACATCATGACTTGCAGTTAACCCTTTTGATTTTGAGGTCACTAGGTCAAAGGTCAAGGTCACGGTGACCCCAAATAGTAAAATGGTTTCCGGATGATAACTCAAGAACGCATACGCCTAGGATCATGAAACTTAATGGGTAGATTGATAACGACTCGCAGATGACCCCTATTGATTTTGAGGTCACTAGGTCAAAGGTCAAGGTTATGGTGACCCGAAATAGTAAAATGGTTTTCGGATGATAACTCAAGGACGCATATGCCTAGGATCATGAAACTTCATAGGTAGATTGATCATGACTCGCAGATGACCCCTATTGATTTTGAGGTCACAAGGTCAAAGGTCAAGGTCACGGTGACCCGAAATAGTTAAATGATTTTCGGATGATAACTCAAGAACGCTTTTGCCTAGGATCTTGACACTTTATAGGTGCATTGATCGTGACTCGCAGATGACCCCTATTGATTTTCAGGTCACTAGGTCAAAGGTCAAGGTCACAGTGACAAGGTCACAGTGACAAAAAACGTATTCACACAATGGCTGCCACTACAACGGACAGCCCATATGGGGGGCATGCATGTTTTACAAACAACCCTTGTTTCATTTACATTTATCGGATTATATATTTAACATCCGATTAATGTAAATGAAATGATTATGAAATTTTGTTCAATGACATGTGTTGCCATGAAAGTTGGACTATTACTTGTCTTTAGGCTCGAAGGCGCACAAGGAATTACTGTTGGTCATCGGAAGCAAGCGTCTTCTCTCTGACATTCGCATGCTGTCACCAGCTGAACAGACCTTGATGCTGGAGGCTCAACACAAGGTGGTCTGCCAATTTGCGCCAAAATTTGTCTGCTTTTCATACGCAGCAATGAAACAGAGGTATGAATTGTGATCGATTAATATTATATCTACAGAAGAGCTAGCGCAGGCATGTTGTTTTTGTCTTTCATAGTCCAGTGGTAATAATTTATAAAACTACAACTTTAAGGCAAAAATTAGTTTATTTCCTATACAATTGATACATATTTGTGCAAGTTTAATGAGAACAACATTTGATTATGATGCGGTTTGGGTTTTTTTACATTCGGCATTGGTTGCGGAAATTCTAACAACCAAAAATATGATCTTTAATTCGAGTAAAATTAATATCCTAGTTGACCAATAAACATTGTCATTTGCAGGTCATAAACCATCAAGTGCCCATGAGCATATGTCCATTATAAATATGCATTAGTTGTGAAAATGATTTTAGTTCCTTTTTATGCCCGTGAAGGTGGGCATATAGTGATCGCACTGTCCGTCTGTCTGTCTGTCTGAAATTCCGTCACACTTTGCGTTTAGGTTTCGAAAAATGTGGAAAAACACTTTGCGTTTAGGTTTAGACAAATTTGGAAAAAGGGGGCATATGTCATCCTATGGTGACAAGCCTTGTTGTTATATGAAATAGTAATTGTTGATATAATCTGTGATTAAAGGCTATTTTTTGTAATCCAGATTGCATCTGGCAGCCCTGCATTCCGTTTCTAATGCGCACAGGAAACATGCAGAGACGAAGAACGGCGAAAAGCGCTACAGGATTTCGTATCCAAAGTACAAGGCGGGACACCATGTCGTGAAACCTGTCAAAGAGGCCTGCACTTATGGTAATGGTCCTTCTAAGCAAAATAGAAAATTGGCATTCTAATATATAATATACAAAAACCTAACAGTGAAACTGACTAAGTTGACTGTTGTTGTTGTTTTTTATGCATAATATGTGTATTTTTATTTATTTGTTCAATGTGCATAGTTTAACCAAGTAGTAAAAAATAAATTGTTGATGCTTTTTTCAGATTATGTCACAGAGCTCATGGTTGAATTGCTGCAATTAAAACAACAGTTCAAGAGCACCCGGATTGCTAAGCAGGCATCTTCTTCCATTCTGTTCTCTCCGCCACCATTAGCATCATCTGCGAAGAAAATTTTAAAGAATGAAGCAGTGCAGTTGCACCGCTCTAGGTTTAATTAATTACAGTAATTGGAAACAACTTGGCATGCCATTTGTCATGTATTGATCCAGCTGGGTTTAGTGTACGTGCGTAAGGTGTCATCCCAGATTAGCCTGTGCCATATATGTTTGTAATTAATTTAAAAAATCCTCGCGCTGGAAAGATGGGACAAAGCGTGCGCAAAATATCTCGTCCCATATTAGCCTGTGTCCCTGATAAGACTGTGCAGACTCGACGTGAACACATGAAATGCCCCAAGTTTTATATGACAATGTCTACGAATGTGCCCTTTTGACAAATTAGAACCTAGCTGAAGCACTGATCACGTATTGTTTCAAATTAACATAGCAACTACAGTTATTTTTTTGAAAAATGTGAATGTATTATTTTGACAAATATGCTGTAATAATAGTTTTCCCATTGTGTGCTATACTGTTAGTATAAAAATGTTAATGTCAACACCTTTATTTTTAAATGTTGGGACCATGTAGTGTTTTTGTGTGATAGTATTGGTCTGTAAAAGATGTTTTAAAAGTCATTTTGTTAAAGGTACTTAATTTGACTCCATGACAAGTTGTATTGCAACATTGTGCTAGTAAAGCTCATTTACTTATTCCGTCCAGTTTTCTAAAACTTGTCGTCAGGTTACAAGTTGTTCTGTTGTTGTGTCTGTGGTAATTTATATTTTTAGATGTTGCAATAAACTTGTATGCTACATATATATTGTTGTGTTGGAATGTTTTCTCCATTTCAAAAACATCGAGAGTAAAAATTTGACATGCTATTTCTCATTAATAATATTAAGTCACCTCGCTCGTGGAGAGTTTAGAAAAATTCAATTGCGTCATATTTATATAAAATCAAGACTAATTATTAAAAAATATTTATTAAAAACAACAGAAATGAGATCATTCAAACTTTGAAGTGAATGTCGACATACATGAGATCAATTTACCATAAATAAAAAATCGTGTGCAGGGAACACATCGGGTTTCAACAAAATGGCCATGTCAGGATACTAGCAAAAGAAATAAAACATCTATTCTCGGTCATTTAGTATTAAATGACACGACCATTTAAGTAAGAATTATTCATTTCAAATCAACATTATTTATTTCAACTAGTACGTTGTTGAAGTGTTGAACTCGAACGGTTAGTAAATTTTGACTGGCATTCGTACGTCGATCAGTTTCAGCGAATAATTATATCTTTTCAATGTGTCAATTATATTTGCCTGATTAAATTATAATTAAATACTTAAACAGTCAAGATGCGATGTCCTGTGGATGTGTACTATGAAAAAAAACACGTTATATGACGAACTTTAAAAAGACAAAAGCTGATACCGTTTCCTTTGTTATGAACTCGTAGCAAGTGGTTAACTCATACGTCACTTCCGGTTGAAACAAAAATGTCGACTCGATCACGAAGTGCGAAAAATCGGCATAGTTATCGCCTGTATACTCGCTGAATACGATGGTTTTAATCGAATTATGATATGGAAATGCATTTAAACGTTATAATCTCCCATAATATTGGTGTATTTTAGGATTTTTTAATCGGGTCCGTTGATCTTTAAATTTGGCATAGATATTTTTAAAAATGACATCATATCAACCAGTAGTCATGGTATAAGCAACATTGAAGCCTAATATGCATTCATCTATTATTATTTTGGGCACAAATAATTTTACCATGTGAAGACCCTACATAAAAATGCTGATTTTTTTCTTACTTGGTACCTGGCGACACACATTTTCAATTCTATTTCATTAAATTTGGCATATATATTAATAAAAATGGCATTGTATGAACATGTCGTCATAGTATAAGCAACATTGAAGCCTAATATGCATTCATCTATTATTATTTGGGAACAAATAATTTTACCGTGTGAAGACCCTACATAAAAATGCTGATTTTTTTCTTACTTGGTACCTGGCGACATACATTTTCAAGTCTATTTCATTAAATTTGGCATAGATTTTTTTTTAAATGGCATCGTATGAACCAGTAGTCATGGTATAAGCAACATTGAAGCCTAATATGCATTCATCTATTATTATTTTGGGCACAAATAATTTTACCATGTGATGACCCTACATAAAAATGCTGATTTTTTTCTTACTTGGTACCTGGCGACACACATTTTCAATTCTATTTCATTAAATTTGGCATATATATTAATAAAAATGGCATTGTATGAACATGTCGTCATAGTATAAGCAACATTGAAGCCTAATATGCATTCATCTATTATTATTTGGGAACAAATAATTTTACCGTGTGAAGACCCTACATAAAAATGCTGATATTTTTCTTACTTGGTACCTGGCGACACACATTTTCAAGTCTATTTCATTAAATTTAGCATAGATATTTATAAAATTGGCATCGTATGAACCAGTAGTCATAGTATAAGCAACATTGAAGCCTAATATGCATTCATCTATTATTATTTGGGCACAAATAATTTTACTGTGTGAAGACCCTACATAAAAATGCTGATTTTTTTCTTACTTGGTACCTGGCGACACACATTTTCAAGTCTATTTCATTAAATTTGGCATAGATATTTATAAAAATGGCATCGTATGAACCAGTAGTCATAGTATAAGCAACATTGAAGCCTAATATGCATTCATCTACATGTATTATTATTTGGGCACAAACAATTTTACCGTGTGAAGATCCTACATAAAAATGCTGATTTTTTTCTTATTTTAGTGTTTTTCCCAGGAGGGCAAAGGGGCATGGCCATTACTTTTAAAAAGGGCATTTTAGCGCGCAGTTTAGGCAAAAAAGGGCAAAAACGTTCCCTGAATACCTGAATTACGGGGCAACATGTAATCGCATCTGAAGCAGTTGCGGAAAAAATAACATATAAACAAGCACATTAAATGGTAATTGATGTATTTAACTGACTATGATTTATATTAATATATTTACCTTGCAATGTACAGTTCCATGCTGTTTCAATAAACTGTACAGCACCACAAACATAATAAAGCAATATATGCATATGATTCTGATTATACACAGATCCACTTACATATAAATGAAACCATGTTTGTCTTATGATATTATCCCATTTTCTAACAATAATCTTGCCAGATGTTTAAAATAACATTGCGAGTAAATTGATCGCTAACAATATGCAAACACTCGTTTCCGTGACATACATCCACCAAGTAGATTACAAATAAATACATAATGTTGTTGCTATCTAAAACATTTTTATGCATCGTTGATTATCGCAGACATTTCATTAATTCCTTCTTAATGTATAATCTCCATCGTTAATTCGATCATTTACGACGTTATTTGCCAGTTTTGCCGACTCGCAATTTAATTCTGTATTGTCCGCCATGTTGTTCAAATGTCAAATGATGTAATTTACAGGTGCGCATGGCAATGTTAAATCGTATACGCGATTCACATTTTGTTAAATTATTATACGTCTCAGTAATTATTCCAATAATTAGATCTAATTTTCTTAAAGACGAAATCGATAAAGAATAAATATGTTTGAGTTTTTTAATTTAATTATGCGTAAAAATATGTTTTGATATAACTGAATAATGCATGCAATGCACAATTGCCACAAGCATAACATCGAGTTTTTCATCAAAAGTCTCCATAGTAAGTGCGCTTGGTATAACATAGCCTCTGGCATTATGGATTAATACTGACACGGGGTTATTCACGCATGACTAATTCACAGCTTCGGAGCAGTCTTCCTATAAATCGAGCACTGTAATAGATTAAATCTGCTCAAATAATATAGTCGATTAGACGTTGACGTCTCTCGAGTAAATCAAGCACAGTCAGAGCGTCACAGACAATCAAGGACGCTGATTTTGCGCACCAAGTAAGATCGTAAGGCAATAAAGATGTTATCGACAAGGGGGCGTGGCGAAATTTGCCTTTGAAAAGGGCAGCGTGGCGATCCGGGAGGGCAGCGTGGCTTTTGGCCACGCTAAAATGGCCTGGGTAAAACTCTATATTTGGTACCTGGCGACACACATTTTCAAGTCTATTTCATTAAATTTGGCATAGATATTTATGAAAATGGCATCGTATGAACCAGTAGTCATAGTATAAGCAACATTGAAGCCTAATATGCATTCATCTATTATTATTTGTGCACAAATAATATAACCGTGTGAAGACCTTAGATAAATATGCTGATTTTTTTCTTACTTGGTACCTGGCGACACACATTTTCAAGTCTATTTCATTAAATTTGGCATAGATATTTATAAAAATGGCATCGTTTGAACCAATAGTCATAGTATAAGCAACATTGAAGCCTAATATGCATTAATCTATTATTATTTTGGGCACAACTAATTTTACCGTGTGAAGACCCTACATAAAAATGGTGATTTTTTTCTTACTTGGTACCTGGCGACACACATTTTCAAGTCTATTTCATTAAATTTGGCATAGATATTTATAAAATGGCATCGTATGAACCAGTAGTCATAGTATAAGCAACATTGAATCCTAATATGCATTCATCTATTATTATTTTGGGCACAAATAATTTTACCCTGTGAAGACCCTACATAAAAATGCTGATTTTTTTTTTACTTGGTATCTTGCGACACACATTTTCAAGTCTTTTTCATTAAATTTGGCATATACATGTATATTAATAAAAATGGCGTTGTATGAACATGTCGTCATAGTATAAGCAGAGAAGCATAATACGCATTCATCTATTATAATTTGGGCTCATACAATTTTACCGTGTTAGCACCATATATCAAGTTGCAGATTTTTTAAATATTCGCCACATACCCACAGGCATTTTCATTAATATCTCAGAAAAATAGACCTATATATTAATACACATGGCATCTAAAGAACATTTTATCATAGTTAAACATGGTTCCCAGCCAACCTGGAAATCAGGGAAAACCTGAAAAAAGACTTTCACTTTTTCCAGTCAGGGAAAAGTCAGGGAATTTGGGAAAAGTTCCTGAAATCAGGGAAAAATCAGGGAATTTTGTTTGGGCAGACTTTCCCAACTTTTCTCGAGAAGTCCATACAATTAAAACAGCAAATTATTTCCTCTGCATGGCTATGGTGACTTTGTAGTATACATGTAGCTTTAAAAATAAGTTATGTCTGCAACTGCTATTTCTTCAGGGTGTCTAAAACAAGAAAAAGGTCGAAATTATGATCCTGGACGTTTTATTTTCCATCAGGGAAAATCAGGGAATTTTGTTCATACAAAAAGCTGGGAACCCTGTAATAAGGCAATCTAGAGGCATGAAATGCATTTTTCTATTATATGTCCACAAATTATTTCACTAAGTGATGACCCAGCTTGAATATGAGGATTTGTTGAATATTTCATGCTAACCAACATAAATTTTTAGTCGTATATCAGGATTCAATACCTATACCTTAGTGAAAATGGCATCGGAAGAACATTTGTTCATTGTACTAGATGAAATGAAACATTATATATATCCATCTTATAGTTTATTGCAGTTTCAGTAATATTCTGTCTATAAATGATTTCAACATGATATAATTATAAATAATTGCTAGCAAATGTGTATATATGAAACAAAAATTAAAAAATAGACGGTTTATTTTTTCCCCATTTATGTACATATATCTATGTATACATCTTTTGTTGTAAACAGTTATGCGACATGTGTCAGGAACGCCCAGTACAAATATATGAACAGAATTATTTGTATGCCCCCCTTCGAAGAAGAGGGGGTATATTGCTTTGCTCATGTCGGTCGGTCGGTAGGTCGGTCGGTCCGTCCACCAGATGGTTGTCAGAAGATAACTCAAGAACGATTGGGCCTAGGATCATGAAACTTCATAGGTACATTGATCATGACTCGCAGATGATCCCTATTGATTTTGAGGTCACTCGGTCAAGGTCACGGTGACCCGAAATAGTAAAATGGTTTCCGGATGATAACTCAAGAACGCATACGCCTAGGATCATGAAATTTCATGGGTAGATTGATCATGACTTGCAGATGACCCCTATTGAATTTGAGGTCACTAGGTCAAAGGTCAAGGTCACGATGATTTGAAAGAGTAAAATGGTTTCCGGATGATAACTCAAGAACGCATACGCCTACTTTCACTTACCGGTATGTGGGTGTATGTTGGCTCCACTTCACAAGATACAGTCATTGTAGTTTAATTGAAAAACGCATCTTACAATGTGAGATGAGTTCTGGGTTCAAGCCCCAACAGTGGCCTATCATGTGTGATATACAGAGCCATTATGATTAAATATACACAGTTATCTGTTTAAACAATACAATTAAATATAAGGAATAATGTTAAAGGGGCATTGCTGCTTAGCTATTTTTGGGATTGTATTGTGGTTTTTGGCCAAATTTGACACTGAATAACAGGGTTTATATACATCCCAAGCATAAATGCTTCTAAATTTGTAAAAAAAAACAAGTCGAAGTGTGCAGAATATTAAAAATTTGCAACTTTCTGATGTCAAAAGGTCATTAAATGCCACTTAAAGTTTACATTTTTTGTACAAAATGACCCATTTTGTGTACAAAATGACCCATTTTGTGCTGTCCATTATTGGTTAATGTTTTACGCTGTCAGGTCCAAACACGCTCGTTATGTAGCCTGTTTGGACAATAATCTATAATGTGGCCAAGTTTCAGCAGATTCGGCCCAGTGGTTCTGATTTTATACGCCGTGCCTAGCTTTTATTAGTCCACTACCGGTTTCACCGGAGGGGACTTATGGTTTGCGCTCTATGTGTCCGTCAGTTAGTCAGTCAGTCAGTCTGTCACACTTTTCTGAATCCTGCGATAACTTTTATGGAATGAGTGATGTATTGGACGTCATCATTGATGACGTTCATTCGAACGAATGATAAAGGGGGCTAAGTTTCGTTAAGTTGGAGCAAATCACTGCGATTTGTGGCGCTTGAAGACTGGTCGGTAACTTTTGCTGAAATTTGACATGTATATGGACCAGAATGCGATCTACCTGTTGGCGTAGGCGTTATAACTGGGAAAAATCAAGTTTTCGAGTATTTTGCGTTTAAATATTTTTATGGGAAAGGGCACGCGCGCGTGACGTCATGAAAAGCGCTTAGGCTAGCTTCCATCTTGCTACAAAACAAAGAAACTGACGTTACGCGTTATTAATTCAGTTAGGCGTTTAATCGGTAAACAAAGGCGTAATAATTGTGTTTGAATATCAATCGGTAGTACACATGCATGTCTTTTGTGCACATTGTGGTTTTTTAATGAACATGACATAAATCTATGTGTTATTCAACGTATTGAGTCGACGAGTTAAAGAAAGGTTTACACGGCTAGGCTTTCCGAGATAAATGTAAGTACACACTGGTATTAGAATGGTATTCTATTTATCCGATAATATCTTGAATATAAATGATATTCAGACAATTACATTATTATGGTTTAATAATTTATTATTTAATCAATAAATAAACGCAAGCAGCAAATCAATTAATTTCGTTTGTAGTGGAAACCGAAATTAAACAAACCAACCGCCAAAATGGCTGACGACATAGCAACGTAGGAATTAACGCTCAGAAATTATTTACAAAATAAGATCATCAGAAATGATGTAAAGTGAACGCTAATTCGCTGTTTTGTAGATAAGTATACGATCTATTGAAAAACCATAACATTTGACATAAAAACACCCGCGGATATGGAAATATTCAGCGTAACGAAATAGCAGACATCACACGGCGTCTCATCAGATTCTACGCTGTTTGCCAAGGCCGATAATATAATGAATGGAAATGCACAAACTCAGTAACTGGCAAGCATATATGCATTAGTAGGTTGTTTCGTGATTATTTAGAAACGACTACATAATTCTTTTGGTTCAGCCAGTGCAACTTAACAGAAATAAGTATAAAAAGTTTCTACACCTGACAACAATGTGCCAACTTAATACAAGGTAAGTTGTTTACATTATTTAAAATATTGCAAGCTTACAGTATTCAACAATAAACAGTTGGTACAATGTAATGTCATCATTTTAATTTTAATAAGCCCGTGGTTAATTACCCTTTTTAATCTTATGGATCAATGCTTCTCTAACACCTTCAATTGACTTGTTCGTGAAAAATATACACCCTCAGTGCATGTTATCCGCTACACCATCACTCACTTACTAAGGCTCGATTGATCATTCTCGGCCCGGGTACTACTTACCGGTACATGTACCCCGGGTACTCTTAATTTTACTTACATGTACCCCGGGTACGGTAAATAAACTTAAACATACCCGCAAATATTAGATTGTATCCGAGTTGTATATCCGCCAAAAATCCGATGTCGTTAAACATGCTACCGATTAACGTAAAACAATATTGTTTACCTTAAACAAACTTCTCTTTTAAAAAATCTGCATCAACATGCTTTTTAGTATGAGTGTTGAGAGGACGCCGTAGGAATAAGCAAGTAATCAAGAATACGTCTCTGTTTCTGCTTTTATTTCCTTCATGTATAATGACGATAAGGATTGACGACTAACATTGACGACAATGATCACAAGCATTTACGACTTACACTGACAACAAGCATTGGCGACTAGATGTAACATTGACGATTCTCTACAATAAATGAAATTAACAGTAATAAATGAATAATAAGATTATAGTACAACATATATGCTTTTCAAAGTATAATATAATAGTATACACTCATACACTCATTAGAATAAGAGGTTTCATATATAACAATTTGAAACATTTTCAATAAATATCGGAATATCTTATACAATATTTATTACACAGCATTAATTAATTGTTAAAACATAATATAAACACCGAATATGGTGTTCGCTATTTAACGGACCTTGGTAACCAAATAATGTTTCTTTTAAAAAATCTATGACGGTAAAAAGTGAACGTGCGATGTCGCGGAAAATATTATACTTGACGACGTCATACAATGACGTGACTTTAAACAATTTAAGATTTAAAATTAAATCACATTATTGATTTTAACAATGAGTTTTGATAATATAAATGCCATTTTACAGAAAAATGACATAAATGTAAACATAATAAATTTTTACAAAATAGCCTACAACAACCGATTTAGTGTTAAAATTCCCGCGTACGTTTTAGTATATTTACCGTACCCAGGGTACGAGCCTTACTAACTGTATTATTATTATATCTCACCGACTACAAGGTACCTTTACCTTGTTGTGTTTATCAACCTAGAATTTATGTAAAATCCGGCTAATTAGTAACAGATGTGATACACTGAGATAAAGATATTGCCTTAGTCCTTATGTATTTGAGGCTGTTTCCATAAATAATTAAGAAGTAACTTTTTACAGCTTTAAATATTTTTTTAAAAATAAATAACTCAGAAAAAAGTTTATCAATTACAGAATAATTATTGATTTAATATAAAATGGCTCCTTTGTAATGTTTAAATGCTACAATTTTCAATCGACCAGTAATTACCAGTATTGACCGGTTTTAACCGGGTATTGACCGCCGGTCCGGTCAATACTCAATTGACCGGTCAATATGCCAACCCTGCATTGAAGCCTAATATGCATTTATCCATTATTATTTGGGCACAAATAATTTTACTGTGTGAAGACCCTACATAAAAATGCTGATTTTTTTCTTACTTGGTACCTGGCGACACACATTTTCAAGTCTATTTCATTAAATTTGGCATAGATATTTATAAAATTGGCATCGTATGAACCAGTAGTCATAGTATAAGCAACATTGAAGCCTAATATGCATTCATCTATTATTATTTGGGCACAAATAATTTTACCGTGTGAAGACCCTACATAAAAATGCTGATTTTTTTCTTACTTGGTACCTGGCGACACACATTTTCAAGTCTATTTCATTAAATTTGGCATAGATATTTTTAAAAATGGCATTGTATGAACCAGTAGTCATAGTATAAGCAACATTGAAGCCTAATATGCATTCATCTACATGTATTATAATTTGGGCACAAACAATTTTACCGTGTGAAGATCCTACATAAAAATGCTGATTTTTTTCTTATTTGGTACCTGGCGACACACATTTTCAAGTCTATTTCATTAAATTTGGTATAGATATTTATAAAACTGGCATCGTATGAACCAGTAGTCATAGTATAAGCAACATTGAAGCCTAATATGCATTCATCAATTATTATTTGGGCACAAATAATTTTACCGTGTGAAGACCCTATATAAAAATGCTGATTTTTTTCTAACTTGGTACCTGACGACACACATTTTCAAGTCTATTTCATTAAATTTGGCATAGATATTTTTAAAAATGGCATTGTATGAACCAGTAGTCATAGTATAAGCAACATTGAAGCCTAATATGCATTCATCTGTTATTATTTTTGGCACAAATAATTTTACCATGTGAAGACCCTACATAAAAATGCTGATTTTTTCTTACTTGGTACCTGGCGACACACATTTTTAATTCTATTTCATTAAATTTGGCATATATATCAATAAAAGTGGCATTGTATGAACATATCGTCATAGTATAAGCAACATTGAAGCCTAATATGCATTCATCTATCATACATGCCATAATTTTTCAGACCAATTCCGGGACATTGAGTTTAATTGTCCGGGACTTTTGTCGATTTTCCGGGACGTATAAAATGTAGCGATATTAATAGACATATGCATTTTTGGTACGTTTTTTTTGTTTCGCATCGTTAATTGCAAAAGTTTGAAAGCCTATCCGAAATACACTTGATCTATTAACGTCAAATTAAACATTACTACTTCCGTTACTAGATAAAAGCCACGTGTTTTCAGTGTAAGCTTTATAAACATAGATGGTGACGTCACTGCGTTATTGTTATTAAGACCGGTGTGTAACGTGTAGTTGTTGATATGCCTTTATTCATTCATTCACTGGGGGTTTAGAACAAGACAATAATAAACCTAGTGAGGATGACGTTTTTATATTCTTACTTTTTTACTCAACTTCTTTGTCGGTTAAACGTGCGAACATAAACTGCTTTTAATTTTTTACTCAGCGATGTTGGACTTCAGATGTGTGAACAACTATCCTTTGCCCTTATGCAGCGGGAAATAATGACGTAGTAGATTAAAGTCAATAAACAACCACATTAAACATTAACAACCACATTAAACAATGCCGCCTTTTCGGTTTGACCGCGAACGTGAGACAATCTATATGATAACAGGACCCCTGTTAAATGATCGATTTTGACACGTAGCGTAGTCTGCCTATTCGGGTAGGCATTGTCATGGAGACACTGCAGATATACACAGATTCGAGTTGCAATTAAGCCTAAGATAAGGTACATGTATATATGGATTTTGTAAATTCCGGGACATTTGACAGATTTCCGGGACAGCGGGACAAGTTCTTCATTTCCGGGACTGTCCCGGACAATCCGGGACGTATGGCATGTATGCATCTATTATTATTTGGGAACAAATAATTTTACCGTGTGAAGACCCTACATAAAAATGCGGATTTTTTTCTTACTTGGTACCTGGCGAATCACATTTTCAAGTCTATTTCATTAAATTTGGCATAGATATTTATAAAAATGGTATCGTATGAACCAGTTGTCATAGTATAAGCAACATTGAAGCCTAATATGCATTCATCTATTATTATTTGGGCACAAATAATTTTACTGTGTGAAGACCCTACATAAAAATGCTGATTTTTTTCTTACTTGGTACCTGGCGACACACATTTTCAAGTCTATTTCATTAAATTTGGCATAGATATTTATAAAATTGTCATCGTATGAACCAGTAGTCATAGTATAAGCAACATTGAAGCCTAATATGCATTCATCTATTATTATTTGGGCACAAATAATTTTACTGTGTGAAGACCCTACATAAAAATGCTGATTTTTTTCTTACTAGGTACCTGGCGACACACATTTTCAAGTCTATTTCATTAAATTTGGCATAGATATTTATAAAATTGGCATCGTATGAACCAGTAGTCATAGTATAAGCAACATTGAAGCCTAATATGCATTCATCAATTATTACTTGGGCACAAATAATTTTACTGTGTGTAGACCCTATATAAAAATGCTGATTTTTTTCTTATTTGGTACCTGGCGACACACATTTTCAAGTCTATTTCATTAAATTTGGCATAGATATTTATAAAAATGGCATCGTATGAACCAGTAGTCATAGTATAAGCAACATTGAAGCCTAATATGCATTCATCTATTATTATTTGTGCACAAATAATATAACCGTGTGAAGACCGTAGATAAAAATGCTGATTTTTTTCTTACTTGGTACCTGGCGACACACATTTTCATGTCTATTTCATTAAATTTGGCATAGATATTTATAAAAATGGCATTGTATGAACCAGTTGTCATAGTGTAAGCAACATTGAAGCCTAATATGCATTCATCTATTATTATTTTGGGCACAAATAATTTTACCGTGTGATGACCCTACATAAAAATGCTGATTTTTTTCTTACTTGGTATCTTGGGACACACATTTTCAAGTCTTTTTTATTATATTTGGCATATACATGTATATTAATAAAAATGGCATTGTTATCCCCACGCTTTTTGAAAAAAAGGTGGGGATATTGTGGTTATCTCCGCCGTCCGTCTGTCTGTCTGTCTGTCTGTCTGTCCGTCCGTCCTGGCCACTATCTCCTCCAACACTAAAAGCACTAGAACCTTGAAACTTATACACATGGTAGCTATGAGCATATGTGCGACCCTGCACTATTTGGAATTTTGATCTGACCCCTGGGTCAAAAGTTATAGCGGTTGGG
The DNA here is from genome assembly GCF_020536995.1 of Dreissena polymorpha. NCBI lineage: Eukaryota > Metazoa > Mollusca > Bivalvia > Myida > Dreissenidae > Dreissena > Dreissena polymorpha. Next base: position 8,848,596 of record NC_068359.1, on the reverse strand, counting down.
GTGGGGCCACGTCAGAAATTATCACTCATTTTTTTTAGGTTATTTTACATTTACTTTATTTCTACACCGATTCACTTCAAATTGATACTGGACCTCTCTTATGACAATACGGTCAATCTCAACCATGCATGGCCCCATTCCCAACCCTGGGGCGCCCCGCCCACATAGGCCACACCCACCAAAAATTTCCATTTACTATAATTTTTTCATTTCTACACGGATTCACTTCAAATTGATACTGAACTTTTGTTATGACATTAGGGTCAATCTCAACTATGCATGGCCCCAATCCCAACCCTGGGGTGCCCGCCCACATAGGCCACACCCACCAAAAAATTCCATTTACTATAATTTTTTCATTTCTACACGGATTCACTTCAAATTGATACTGAACTTCTCTTATGACATTAGGGTCAACCTCAACTATGCATGGCCCCATAACCAACCCTGGGGCCCCGCCTACATAGACCACACCCACCCAAAATTGCCTTTACTATAATTTCTTCATTTCTACACCGATTCACTTCAAATTGATATTGAACTTCTCTTATGACAATACAGTCAATCTCAACTATGCATGGCCCCATTGCCAACCCTGGGACGCCCCGCCCACATAGACCACACCCACCCAAAATTGCCTTTTACTATAATTTCTTCATTTCTACACCGATTCACTTCAAATTGATACTGAACTTCTCTTATGACAATACGGTCAATCTCAACTATGCATGGCCCCATTACCAACCCTGGGGCACACCTAGGTCAAACATTCGGCGTGGGGATACGCGTCGGCCTCTGCCGCGCCATTTCTAGTATGAACATGTCATCATAGTATAAGCAGAGAAGCATAATACGCATTCATCTATTATAATTTGGGCTCATACAATTTTACCGTGTTAGCACCATATCAAGTTGCAGATTTTTTAAATATTCGCCACATACCCAGAGGCATTTTCATTAATATCTCAGAAAAATAGACCTATATATTAATACACATGGCATCTACAGAACATTTTATCATAGTTAAACATGGTTCCCAGCCAACCTGGAAATCAGGGAAAACCTGGAAAAAGACTTTCACTTTGACTAACGCCCAGTACAAATATATGGACAGAATGATTTTTTCACTTACCGGTACGTGGGTGTATGTTGGCTTCACTTCACAAGATACAGTCATTGTAGTTTAATTGAAAAACGCATCTTACAATGTGAGATGAGTTCTGGGTTCAAGCCCCAGCAGTGCCCTATCATGTGTGATATACAGAGCAATTATGATTAAATATACACAGTTATCTTTTTAAACAATACAATTAAATATAAGGAATAATGTTAAAGGGGCATTGCTGCTTAGCCATTTTTGGGATTGTATTGTGATTTTTGGCCAAATTTGACACTGAATAACAGGGTTTATATACATCCCAAGCATAAATGCTTCTAAATATGTAAAAAAACAAGTCGAAGTGTGCAGAATATTAAAAATTTGCAACTTTTTGATGTCTTAAGGTCATTAAATGCCACTCAAAGTTTACATTTTTTGTACAAAATGACCCATTTTGTGCTGTCCATTATGGTTAATGTTTTACGCTGTCAGGTCCAAAAACGCTCATTCTGTAGCTTGTTTGGACTATAATCTATAATGTGGCCAAGTTTCAGCAGATTCGACCCAGTGGTTCTGATTTTATACGCCGTGCCTAGCTTTTATTAGTCCACTACCGGTTTTCCCGAAGGGGATTTATGGTTTGTGCTCTGTGTGTCCGTCAGTCAGTCAGTCAGTCAGTCTGTCGCACTTTTCTGAATCCTGCGATAACTTTAAAAGTTTTTAATATTTTTTCATGAAACTTGAAACATGGATAGATGGCAATAAGGACATAATGCACGTGATTTCATTTTGTTCCTACGTCAAAAATTATGGTTTCTATGGCAATAAATAAAAAAATAAAATAAATTCTGACACTGGTGGAGCCGGTAGGGGACAAATTTGCTTGACAATAGTCTTGTTGAGTATTACTCACTGACTTATGCATATGCGCTCGGCTGTTTTCGGAGAATACCTGAGGTATTGTCATAGCCAGCTCATCGTGTCGTATATTGTCTTTTCGCCGTCCGCCATGCTAAAACCTTAACATTTACCCATTGTACCCACAATTTTCGTACCCACATTTTTTTTCGTAACCAAAATGTTCGTACCCACATTTGTTTAGTACCCAAAATTTGTGTTCCCACATTTTCTTACCCAAAATTTTCGAACCCACATTTTTTTAGTTCCCACTCATTCCATCCCGCGAAACTCTTAAGGTGTCGCAACTCTAGTAAAAGTTCTTAATATTTTTTCATGAAACTTGAAAGATGGATAGATGGCAATAAGGACATTATGCACGTGATTTCATTTTGTTCCTACGTCAAAAATTCTGGTTTCTATGGCAATATGGAATGAGTGATGTATTGGACGTCATCATTGATGACGTTCATTCGAACGAATGATAAAGGGGGCTAAGTTTCGTTAAGCTGGGGCAAATCACTGCGATTTGGGTCTCTTGAAAACTAGTCGGTAACTTTTGCTGAAATTTGACATGTATATGGAGAAGAATGCGATCTACATGTTGGCGTAGGCGTTATACCTGGGAAAAATCTAGTTTTTTTATTAAATCACGAAAAAGTTTCGCAAGTTTGACAAAACCTCAATTAAAAATGCGGTATGTGGATATACCGAAGTCCTACCGAAATCCCCGAAATCAAACTTTGATAAAACAATGTTTCATTAGTGATTTCAGTGTATTTTGCAACGATCTATATTAAAATACGCAGTTTTTCAATAAACAATCACTATTAATGGGGATTTCGTGGGATCTCGGGGATTCCTGGGGATTTTGGTAATTACGGGAATTTCGGTATTTCTTCACACCCGTCAAAATGGCTGCTTCGTCAGAATGAACGCTTAGAAAGTATTTACAAAAAATACATCATCACAAACGATGTTACGTGAACGCTACTTATCTGTTTTGTAGATAAGTATACGATCCATTGGAAAACACTAACATTTGACATAAAAAAACGCCAGTGGATATGGAAATCTTCATCGTTCGAAATAGCAGACGGCGTCGACCAATGGGCGGCTGGCTGCCAATACAGGTTCGAAAACAACGCGAGAAAGTATTAACAAAATCACATAATTAAAAATGATGTAAAGTGAACGCTAATTCGCTGTTTTGTAGATAAGTATACGATCTATTGAAACACCATAACATTTGACATAAAAACACCCGAGGATATGGAAATCTTCAGCGTAACGAAATAGCAGACATCACACGGCGTCTCATCTGATTCTACGCTGTTTGCCAAGGCCGATAATATAATGAATGGAAATGCACAAACTCAGTAACTGGCAAGCATATATGCATTAGTAGGTTGTTTCGTGATTATTTAGAAACGACTACATAATTCTTTTGGTTCAGCCAGTGCAACTTAACAGAAATAAGTATAATAGTTTCTACACCTGACAACAATGTGCCAACTTTATACAAGGTAAGTTGTTTACATTATTTAAAATATTTCAAGCTTACAGTATACAACAATAAACAGCTGGTACAATGTAATGTCATCGTTTTAATTTTAATAAGCCCGTGGTTAATTACCCTTTTTAATCTTATGGTTCAATGCATCTCTAACACCTTCAATTGACATTCTCGGCTCGGGTACTACTTACCGGTACATGTACCCCGGGTACTCTTAACTTTACTTACATGTAGCCCGGGTACGGTAAAGAAACTTAAACATACCCGCAAATATTAGATTGTATCCGAGTTGTATATCTGCCAAAAATCCGATGTCGTTAAACATGCTAGCAATTAAAGTAAAACAATATTGTTTACCTTAAAGAAACTTCTCTTTAAAAAAAATCTGCATCAACATGCTTTTTAGTATGAGTGTTGAGAGGACGCCGTAGGAATAATCAAGTAATCAAGAATACGTCTCTGTTTCTGCTTTTATTTCCTTCTGTTCATGTATAATGACGATAAGGATTGACGACTAACATTGACGGCAATCATTACAAGCATTGAAAACTAACACTAACGACAAGCATTGGCGACTAGATGTAACATTGACGATTCTCTACAATAAATGAAATTAACAATAAAGAATGAATAATACGATTATAGTACAACAGATCTGCTATTCGAAGTATAATATGATAGCATACACTCATTAGAATAAAAGGTTTCATAAATAACAATTTGAAACATTTTCAATAAATATCGAAATATCTTATACAATATTTATTACACAGCATGAATTATTTGTTAAAACATAATATAAATACCAAATATGGTGTTCCCCATTTAACGGACCTCGCAAACCAAAAAATGTTTCTTAAAAAAAATCTATGACGGTAAAAAGTGAACGTGCGACGTCGCGGAAAATATACTTGACAACGTCATACAATGACGCGACTTTAAACAATTTAAGATTTTAAATTGAATCACATTAATGATTGTAAAAATGAGTTTTGATAATACATTGTATAAATGCCATTTAACAGAAAATTGACATAAATGTAAACATAATTAATTTTTACAAAATAGCCGACAACAACCGATTTAGTGTATAAATTCCGGGTACGTTTTAGTATATTTACCGTACCCAGGGTACGAGCCTTACTAACTGTATTATTATTATATCTCACCGACTACCTTTACGTTGTTGTCTTTCAACCTGAAATTTATGCAAAATCCGGCTTTCTTTACTTTTATTTTTCATTCATTTGATTACGCAATTGTTGACGTATCTCGTGGAAAATTATTTGAATCTTTGGATTTTAGTGACGACAAGCTGGAAGTGTCAATTTATTTTTACAATGAATCTAAGATGTATTTAATTTTTGTGTGTTTGTCATGCATAGTTCAGTGTTTTCCAGAAAAATTTGAGTAGCCAGTTATATGGCCGGCAACTATGCAGTAAAACCAAAGCATTTGTGACATTTACTTGATATATTTGGGAAAAGTAGCCGGCATCAAGAGTTAATGTAACCGGCAAGATCGCTAGCAGCCGGTATTTAAAGAGAACACTGATAATAGTAAACTAAATTTCTACGACGGGATTACAGCTTTGTAAAATTGTTTTTTGGGTGATAATGGTTAGTAATTCATACTAATGTTATTAAAAAATATCGGCTTTAAATTTAATTTTGAGAATGGGATGGAAGAACAGAAAATGAAGAGCATACAGGGATGGAAATAAGTGGTTTACCGTGAACCCGGGGCAAGTAGATTTTGGCCTGGGCAACTCAATTTCAAAAGTTGGTAAACTTCTTTTTTTTAAAGCTTAAAACAATTCACTGCAATAAAAATTGAAAAACTATTGATCCCCATGGATCAATACTAGTTAAATAACATTCATTATTTAGGAATAGGACATGATTCAATTCAGGCTCATAATAAAACATCATGCATTGAACATGTGTTGTCTGCAAATGTATTTAATTATCTATTATTTTATTAAAAGAATGTATAATATTCACATGTTCATATTTCTGGGCTCGTTATTCTTTATCTGGGCAACCAAAATACTAAAGATGGTTGCCCACAATAGTAAACAGTTAGTTTCAATCCCTGGCATATCATTGTATCTCTATTGTTATAAGCATTGCATTAAAGTTGTGATTGAGGTTAGCTTGTTGTTTATGGTATATTTACATTTTAGCTTGACTGTTATATATGAAATATATATAGTCGAGCTATCCTACTCAACCGGGCGTTGGCGTGCGCATTGGAATGTTTGCGTACCACCTCAAATATATTTCCTATGTCCATTGACATATTGCTTTTATATTTTGCATACTTCATTACCGACATAACCCCAATCTATAAACAAGAGCAGACAACACATTTACTGTATCAAGCATTTTAACAGAATTAGGCCCTTTTTCACTTAGAATAATATGCATATTATTGATAAATCTATGTTAAAGTTTGCATATGACCTCAAATATTTTTTATGTCCCTTGACATATTGCATTCATACACCATGTATTTTGCTTATTAACCAACATGACCCCAATGTATAAACAAGAGCAGATAACTGTATCAAGCATTTTGTAACAATTATGGCCTTTTTTTCACTTAGAATACGCATATAATTGATAAATCTATTATTAAGTTTGCGTACCACCTTTAAATTGCCATAACTTGTTTATTATGCTCCCCCCCCCCAAATTTTTTAGGGGGAGCATATAGTCGCCGCTTCGTCTGTCCGTCGGTGCACAAATTTGTTTCGTACCCAATTTTTTTTGTACCCAAATTTATATATGTACCCTTTTTTTTTTCGTTCCCAAATAGTTTTTTTGTACCCTAATTTTTTCGTTCCCTATAGGTTTTCATAACCAAATTTTTTTTCGTACCCAATTTTTTTTGTACACAAATTTGTTCGTTCCCAAATTTCTTTAAACCCATTTGTTCGTACTCAAATTCGTACCCAAATTCGTTTTGTTCCCAATTTTTTTTGTACCCAAATTTTTATTTGAACCTTTTTTTTTTCGTACCCAAATAGTTTTTCGTACCCTATTTTTTTTTAATAACCAATTTTTTTTTTCTACCCACATTTTTTTGTACCCAATTTTTTTGTACACAAATTTGTTCGTACCCAAATTTCTTCGTACCCATTTGTTCGTACTCATTTTTTTTTTCGTACACAAATTTTTTCGTTCCTTTTTTTTTATTTGTACCCATTTTTTTCGTACCAAAATAGTTTTTTCGTTCCCTTATTTTGTTTGTACCCTTTTTATCGTACTCAAATTTGTTTTCGTACCCAAATTTTTTTTTCCTACCCACATATTTTTTCGTACCATTTTTTTTTAGAAATATGGAATGAGTGATGTATTGGACGTCATATGGAATGAGTGATGTATTGGACGTCATCATTGATGACGTTCAATCGAACGAATGATAAAGGGGGCTAAGTTTCATTAAGTTGAGGCATATAGTCGCGATTTGGGCACCTTGAAAACTGGTCGGTAACTTTTGCTGAAATTTGACATGTATATGGACAAGAATGCGATCTACCTGTTGGCGTAGGCGTTATACCTGGAAAAAATAAAGTTTTCGAGTATTTTGTGTTGAAATATTTTTATGGGAAACGGCACGCGCGCATGACGTCATGAAAAGCGCTTAGGCTAGCTTCCATCTTGTTAATAAACAAAGAAACAAAGTTACGCGTTATTAAATCAATAAAAGTTAGGCGTTTAATCGATAAACAAAGACGTAATAATTGTGTTTGAATATCAATCGGAAGTACACACGTGTGTTTTTTTAATAAACATGACATAAATCTATGTGTTATTCAACGTATTGTGAATTTGTGTGCTACGAGTTGAAGAAAGGTTTACACGGCTACGGGCTAGGCTTTCCGAGATAAATGTAAGTACACACTGGTATTAGAATGGTATTCTATTTATCCGATAATATCTATTACATTATTAGGGTTTAATAATTTATTATTAAATCAATAAATAAACGTGAGCAGCAAATCAATTAATTTCGTTTGCAGTAGAAACCGAAAGTAAACAAACCTACCGTCAAAATGGCTGACGACATAGCAACGTAGTGAGCAACGTAATTATTTACAAAATAAGATCATCATTAATGATGTAAAGTGAACGCTAGTTAGCTATTTTGTAGATAAGTATACGATCCAATGAAAAAACAATAAAATTTGACATAAAAAAACACCAGTGGAAATCATCAAGCGTTCGAAATAGCAGACGGCGTTTCAATGGCTGCCAATACAGGTTCGAAAAGAACGCGAGAAAGTATTAACAAAATAACAAAGATGATGTAAAGTGAACGCTAATTCGCTGTTTTGTAGATAAGTAAATATCTATTGAAAAACCATAACATTTGACATAAAAACACCCGTGGATATGGAAATCTTCAGCGTAACGAAATAGCAGACATCACACGGCGTCTCATCTGATTCTACGCTGTTTGCCAAGGCCGATAATATAATGAATGGAAATGCACAGACTCAGTAACTGGCAAGCATATATGCATTAGTAGGTTGTTTCGTGATTATTTAGAAACGACTACATAATTCTTTTGGTTCAGCCAGTGCAACTTAACAAAAATAAGTATAAAAAGTTTCTACACCTGACAACAATGTGCCAACTTAATACAAGGTAAGTTGTTTACATTATTTAAAATATTGCAAGCTTACAGTATACAACAATAAACAGCTGGTACAATGTAATGTCATCGTTTTAATTTTAATAAGCCCATGGTTAATAACCCTTTTTAATCTTATGGATCAATGCATCTCTAACACCTTCAATTGACTTGTTCATGAAAAATATACACCCTCAGTGCATGTTATCCCATACACCATCGCTCACTTACTAAGGCTCGATTGGTCATTCTCGGCTCGGGTACTACTTACCGGTACATGTACCCCGGGTTCTCTTAATTTTACTTACATGTACCCCTGGTACGTAAATAAACTTAAACATACCCGCAAATTTTAGATTGTATCCGAGTTGTATATCCGCCCAAAATCCGATGTCATTAAACATGCTAACGATTAACGTAAAAAAATATTGTTAACCTTAAACAAACTTCTTTTTAAAAAAATGTGCATCAACATGCTTTTTAGTATGAGTGTTGAGAGGACGCCGTAGGAATAAGCAAGTAATCAAGAATACGTCTCTGTTTCTGCTTTGATTTCCTTCATGTATAATGACGATAAGGATTGACGACTAACATTGACGACAATGATCACAAGCATTTACGACTAACACTGACAACAAGCATTGGCGACTAGATGTAACATTGACGATTCTCTACAATAAATGAAATTAACAATAAAAAATGAATAATAAGATTATAGTACAACAGATATGCTTTTCAAAGTATAATATAATAGCATACACTCATTAGAATAAGAGGTTTCATAAATAACAATTTGAAACATTTTCAATAAATATCGAAATATCTTGTACAATATTTATTACACAGCATTAATTAATTGTTAAAACATAATATAAATACCGAATATGGTGTTCCCCATTGAACCGACCTCGCAAACCAAATAATGTTTCTTTAAAAAGATCTATGGCGGTAAAAAGTGAACGTGCGACATCGCGGAAAATATTATACTTGACAACGTCATACAATGACGCGACTTTAAACAATTTAAGATTTAAAATTTAATCACATTAATGATTTTAACAATGAGTTTTGATAATATAAATTCCATTTAACAGAAAATTGACATAAATGTGAACATAATTAATTTTTACATAATAGCCGACAACAACCGATTTAGTGTTAAAATTCCCGGGTATGTTTTAGTATATTTATCGTACCCAGGTTTTGGGCCTTACTAACTGTATTATTATTATATCTCACCGACTACCTTTACCTTGTTGTGTTTATCAACCTGAAATTTATGTAAATCCGACTTTCTTTACTTTTATTTTTCATTCATTTGATTACGCAATTGTTGACGTATCTCGTGGAAAATTATTTGAATCTTTGGATTTTAATGACGACAAGCTGGAAGTGTCAATTTATTTTAAAAACGAATCTTAGATGTATTTACATGTAAGTATTGTGTGTTTGTCATGCATAATTCAGTGTTTTCCAGAAAAATTTGAGTAGCCAGTTATATGGCCGGCAACTATGCAGTTAAACGAAAGCATTTGTGACATTTACTTGATATATTTGGGAAAAGTAGCCGGCATCAAGTGTTAATGTAACCGGCAAAATCGCTGGCTGCCGGTATTTAAGAGAACACTGATAATAGTAAAGTAAATCTCTACGACAGGATTACAGCTTTGTAAAATTGTTTTTTGGGTGATAATGGTTAGCAATTCATACAAATGTTATTGAAAAATATTGTGCTTTAAAATTAATTTTGAGAATGGGATGGAAAAACAGAAAATGAAGAGCATACAGGGATGGAAATAAGTGGTTTCCCGTGAGCCCGGGGCAAGTAGATTTTGGCCTGGGCAACTCATTTTCAAAAGTTGGTAAACTTCTTTTTTTTAAAGTTTAAATCAATTCAGTGCAATAAAAATTGAAAAACAATTGATCACCATGGATCAATACTAGTTAAATAACATTCATCATTTAGGAATAGGAGATGATTCAATTCAGGCTCATAATAATACATCATGCATTGAACATGTGTGTTGTCAGTAAATGTATATCATACATGCCAGAACTTTTCAGGTCCAAATCGGGACTTTCCTTAAAAATTGTCGGGACATTTGACCAAAAAGCGGGACACCTAAAACGATCAATCATTTCACCTTTACTTTAGTCAGTAGTCAGTATATTACTTACAAAAACTCTTAATTTCTGCCCAATATTAAAGGGATCTTTTCACGCTTTGGTAAATTGACAAAATTGAAAAAAGTTGTTTCAGATTCGCAAATTTTCGTTTTAGTTATGATATTTGTGAGGAGACAGTAATACTGAACATTAACCATGGTCTAATATAGCAATTCTATGCATCTTTTGACGATTTTAAAACCTAAAAATTATAAAGCGTTGCAACGCGAAACGAATGAATAATTTGGAGAGTTCTGTTTTTGTCGTTAAATTTTGTGAAACTACGAAGATTGCTTATTTAAGGTATAAAATACGTCATAAATGTGTACTCGGCGGAATAGCTCAGTAGGCTAAAGCGTTTTTACTTCAGGACTCTGGCAGGACTCCAGGGGTCACTAGTTCGAAACCTGGTCCGGCCAATGTTCTTTTCCTTTTTTTAATTTTATTCTTGATTATTTACTGGAGCTTTTACGATCCAATGTTTACATTTATCGATATAAAGCATTTAATGAATAAGTTAAAAAATGCCAAAATCTGTGAAAAGGCCCCTTTAATGATAAATGTGTGTTTAGAATTTCGTGAACGCATTCGTTCTCCATTTTCCAGAAGTAAACACACTCCATGAACTGAAATGTGGGGTTTCCCCGTTTGCCTCGATTTGACATCCAATTGGTGCAGGGATATCCCCTTGAACCTATGTAAAGCGTGTGACACGCTGTGAGCGCATCGAGCACTATTCTTATTCAACCAATCGTAAATTAACTCTAAATTTAGATTGATGCAATATGTACAAACTACTTTCTGAAAATCCGTCGAAAACGAAAGGTAATTTGTGAGAAACATCAATATGTATTGGTCAGCATTCAATTTGTTTGATGTACAAAATCGGTGTTTTGAAAGGTTTGATAACTTTGGGTTGTATAATACACAGGATAATATTATTGTTGTACTTGATTGGACCATGAAATACAAACGCAGGCGGCGTTTATTTCTGTACGATACATCTTTGGATAGCAATTAGCGACCCCTATCATAAAAATCCCATGGTGTGAATGCCTGATAAAATCAATAATTAGCCGATAAATCGCTGATAAGGTGTCATAAACAACACTGGTACACACGAGAAGTATAATCTGATTGTATATTGGGGGCAATAAAGGGATTAGCGGTGGTAAGTGTAAGAGAAACAGAGCTTGAATAGCGAATTTTATTGGAACTCTTTAGACCTTACATCGTTTTTTACGAATGTCGGGACAAATCGTCTCATATCGGGACGCCGGGACAAAGAGCCCAAAAGCGGGACTGTCCCGCCGAGATCGGGACGTCTGGCATGTATGATGTATATAATTATCTATTATTTTATTTTAAAAATGTATAATAATATTCACATGTTCATATTTCTTGGCTCGTTATTCTTTATCTGGGCAACCAAAATACTAAAGATGGTTGTCCACAATAGTAAAAAGTTAGTTTCAATCCCTGGCATATCATTGTAACTTTATTGTTTAACTGCATTGCATTAAAATTGTGATTGAGGTAAGCTTGTTGTTTATAGTATATTTACTTTTTAGCTCGACTATTATATATGAAATATATATAGTGGAGCTATCCTACTCACCCCGGCGTAGGTGCGCCCATTGGAATGTTTGCGTACCACCTCAAATATATTTCCTATGTCCATTGACATATTGCTATTATATTTTGCATACATCTTTACCAACATAACCCCAATCTATAAACAAGAGCAGACAACTTTATCAAACATTTTAACAGAATTAGGCCCTTTTTCACTTAGAATATGCATATTATAGATAAATCTATGTTAAAGTTTGCATACCACCTTAAATATTTTCTATGTCCCTTGACATATTGCTTTCATACATGTATTTTGCTTCTTAACCAACATGACCCCAATGTATAAACAAAAGCAGATAACTGTATCAAGCATTTTGTAACAATTATGGCCTTTTTTTTCACTAAGAATAAGCATATAATTGATAAATCTATTTAAAAGTTTGCGTACCACCTTTAAATTGCCACAACTTCTTTATTATGCTCCCCCCAAATTTTTTAAGGGGGGAGCATATAGTCGCCGCTTCGTCTGTCCGTTCGTGCACAATTTTTGTCCGGGCTATTTCTCAGCAACTAATGACTGGAATTCAATTAAACTTAATGGGAAGCTTCACTACCAAGAGGAGACATGCATATTATCAGCCGGTTCTGGTCGGATGATTTTTCACAGAGTTACAATGTATGGCTCTTTAAAACTTTCCATTAACTGTACATATAACGCGATCTACCTGTTGGCGTATTCGTTATAACTGGGAAAAATCTAGTTTTTGATTAAATCACGAAAAAGTGGTGTTTTTTATTGTGCAATCGCTATAAACACGTGGCTTGGCCGGAAGTACGTGAAGCTTTAATAGCAACCCCAAGACAATTCACCCCCAGGAGACAATTCACGGGCTAGACAATTCAAATTAGATTTTTCATACCCCAATTTTTCAATTTTCGTAATCATTTTTTTTGTACCCAAATGTTTTTCGTACCCAAATTTGTTCGTACCTAAAAAAAATTCGAACCCATTATTTTCGTACCCAAATGTTTTTCGTACCCAAATTTTTCGTACCCAATTTTTTTTGTACCCAATTTTTTTCGTACCCCTTTTTTTTCGTACCCAATTTTTTTCGTACCCAATTTTTTTCGTACCAAATTTTTTTCGTACCCATTTTTTTCGCACCTAAATTTGTGTTCGTACCAATTTTTTTTCGTACCAAATTTTTTTTTTGGTACCCATTTTTTTCGTACCCAAATGTTTTTTGTTCCCAATTGTTTTCGTACCAAATATTTTTTTTCGTACCCATTTTTTTCGTACCCAAATGTTTTTGGTACCCAAATTTGTTCGTACACATTTTGTTTTCGTACCAATCTTTTTCGTACCCAAATTTGTTCGTACCCAATTTTTTTTTCATACCCATTTTTTTCGTACCCCCAAAAAAAATTCGTACCCATTTTTTTAGTACCCAAATTTGTTTCGTACCCAGATTTTTTCGTACCCAAATTTTTATTTGTACCCATTTTTTTTGTACCCAAATAGTTTTTCGGACCCTAATTTTTTTAGTTTCCTTCATGTTTTCGTACTCTTATTTGTTTTCGTAACCAAATTAGTTTTTTTTCCTGCGAATATTATGTTCGTACCCATTATTTCTTTGTACACAAATTTGTTCGTACCCAAATTTTTTTCGTACCCATTTGTTCGTTCTCAAATTTTTTTCGTACACAAATTTGTTCGTACCTAATTTTTTATTCGTACCCATTTTTTTCGTACCAAAATAGTTTTTCATACCTTTATTTTGTTCGTACCCTTTTTTTTCGTACTCCAATTTGTTTTCGTACCCAAATTTTATTTTTTTTTAGTACCCACTGCCCACATATTTTTTCGTACCAATTTTTTTTTTAGAAATATGGAATGAGTGATGTATTGGACGTCATCATTGATGACGTTCAATCGAACGAATGATAAAGGGGGCTAACTTTCGTTAAGCTGGCGAGAATCGTCGCGATTTGGGTTTCTTGAAAACTGGCCTAGCACGTTTGCTGAAATTTGACATGTATATGGACAAGAATGCGATCTACCTGTTGGCGTAGGCGTTATACCTGGGAAAAATATAGTTTTTGATTAAATCACGAAAAAGTTTCGCAAGTTTTACATAACCGGAATTACAAAATGCGGTATGTGGATATACCGAAGTCCTACCGAAATCCCCGAAATCAAACTTTGATAAAACAATGTTTCATTAGTGATTTCAGTGTATTTCGCAACGATCTATATTAAAATACGCAGTTTTTCAATACACAATCAATATTAATGGGGATCTCGTGGATTTCTGGGGATTTTGGTAATTACGGGAAATTCGGTATTTCTTCACACCCGTCAAAATGGTCGACTTCGTCAGAATGAACGCTTAGAAAGTATTTACAAAAAACATCATCTCAAACGATGTAAAGTGAACGCTACTTATCTGTTTTGTAGATAAGTATACGATCCATTGGAAAACACTAACATTTGACATAAAAAAACGCCAGTGGATATGGAAATCTTCATCGTTTGAAATAGCAGACGGCGTCGACCAAAGGCGAAAAGATCGCGAGAAAGTATTCACAAAATAACATAATTAAAAATGATGTCAAGTGAACGCTAATTCGCTGTTTTGTAGATAAGTATACGATCTATTGAAAAACCATAACATTTGACATAAAACACCCGTGGATATGCAAATCTTCTGCGTACCAAATAGCAGACATCATGCGGCGTCTAATCTGAGTCTACGCTGTTTGCCAAGGCCGATAGTATAATGAATGGAAATGCACAAACTCAGCAACTGGCAAGCATATATGCATTAGTAGATTGTTTCGTGATTATTTAGAAACGACTACATAATTCTTTTGGTTCAGCCAGTGCAACTTAACAGAAATAAGTATAATAGTTTCTACACCTGACAACAATGTGCCAACTTTATACAAGGTAAGTTGTTTACATTATTTAAAATATTTCAAGCTTACAGTATACAACAATAAACAGCTGGTACAATGTAATGTCATCGTTTTAATTTTAATAAGCCCGTGGTTAATTACCCTTTTTAATCTTCTGGTTCAATGCATCTCTAACACCTTCAATTGACATTCTCGGCTCGGGTACTACTTACCGGTACATGTACCCCGGGTACTCTTAACTTTACTTACATGTAGCCCGGGTACGGTAAAGAAACTTAAACATACCCGCAAATATTAGATTGTATCCGAGTTGTATATCTGCCAAAAATCCGATGTCGTTAAACATGCTAGCGATTAAAGTAAAACAATATTGTTTACCTTAAAGAAACTTCTCTTTAAAAAAAATCTGCATCAACATGCTTTTTAGTATGAGTGTTGAGAGGACGCCGTAGGAATAATCAAGTAATCAAGAATACGTCTCTGTTTCTGCTTTTATTTCCTTCATGTATAATGACGATAAGGATTGACGACTAACATTGACGGCAATGATAACAAGCATTGAAAACTAACACTAACGACAAGGATTGGCGACTAGATGTAACATTGACGATTCTCTACAATAAATGAAATTAACAATAAAGAATGAATAATACGATTATAGTACAACAGATCTGCTATTCGAAGTATAATATGATAGCATACACTCATTAGAATAAAAGGTTTCATAAATAACAATTTGAAACATTTTCAATAAATATCGAAATATCTTATACAATATTTATTACACAGCATGAATTATTTGTTAAAACATAATATAAATACCAAATATGGTGTTCCCCATTTAACGGACCTCGCAAACCAAAAAATGTTTCTTTAACAAAATCTATGATGGTAAAAAGTGAACGTGCGACATCGCGGAAAATATACTTGACAACGTCATACAATGATGCGACTTTAAACAATTTAAGATTTTAAATTGAATCACATTAATGATTGTAAAAATGAGTTTTGATAATACATTGTATAAATGCCATTTAACAGAAAATTGACATAAATGTAAACATAATTAATTTTTACAAAATAGCCGACAACAACCGATTTAGTGTTTAAATTCCCGGGTATGTTTTAGTATATTTACCGTTCCCAGGGTACGAGCCTTACTAACTGTATTATTATTATATCTCACCGACTACCTTTACCTTGTTGTGTTTCAACCTGAAATTTATGTAAAATCCGGCTTTCTTTACTTTTATTTTTCATTCATTTGATTACGCAATTGTTGACATATCTCGTGGAAAATTATTTGAATCTTTGGATTTTAGTGACGACAAGCTGGAAGTGTCAATTTATTTTTTACAATGAATCTAAGATGTATTTAATTTTTTTGTGTTTGTCATGCATAGTTCAGTGTTTTCCAGAAAAATTTGAGTAGCCAGTTATATGGCCGGCAACTATGCAGTAAAACCAAAGCATTTGTGACATTTACTTGATATATTTGGGAAAAGTAGCCGGCATCAAGAGTTAATGTAACCGGCAAGATCGCTAGCAGCCGGTATTTAAAGAGAACACTGATAATAGTAAACTAAATCTCTACGACGGGATTACAGCTTTGTAAAATTGTTTTTTGGGTGATAATGGTTAGTAATTCATACTAATGTTATTAAAAAATATCGGCTTTAAGTTTAATTTTGAGAATGCGATGGAAGAACAGAAAATGAAGAGCATACAGGGATGGAAATAATTGGTTTACCGTGAACCCGGGGCAAGTAGATTTTGGCCTGGGCAACTCAATTTCAAAAGTTGGTAAACTTCTTTTTTTTAAAGCTTAAAACAATTCACTGCAATAAAAATTGAAAAACAATTGATCACCATGGATCAATACTAGTTAAATAACATTCATTATTTAGGAATAGGACATGATTCAATTCAGGCTCATAATAAAACATCATGCATTGAACATGTGTTGTCAGCAAATGTTTTTAATTATCTATTATTTTATTAAAAGAATGTATAATATTCACATGTTCATATTTCTGGGCTCGTTATTCTTTATCTGGGCAACCAAAATACTAAAGATGGTTGCCCACAATAGTAAACAGTTAGTTTCAATCCCTGGCATATCATTGTATCTCTATTGTTATAAGCATTGCATTAAAGTTGTGATTGAGGTTAGCCTGTTGTTTATGGTATATTTACATTTTAGCTTGACTGTTATATATGAAATATATATAGTCGAGCTATCCTACTCAACCCGGCGTCGGCTTGCGCATTGGAATGTTTGCGTACCACCTCAAATATATTTCCTATGTCCATTGACATATTGCTTTTATATTTTGCATACTTCATTACCGACATAAACCCAATCTATAAACAAGAGCAGACAACTCATTTACTGTATCAAGCATTTTAACAGAATTAGGCCCTTTTTCACTTAGAATAATATGCATATTATTGATAAATCTATGTTAAAGTTTGCATATGACCTCAAATATTTTTTATGTCCCTTGACATATTGCGTTCATACACCATGTATTTTGCTTATTAACCAACATGACCCCAATGTATAAACAAGAGCAGATAACTGTATCAAGCATTTTGTAACAATTATGGCCTTTTTAACCAGGTTTTCCGAAGGAAAAAACTGGTTATTAGATTGGCGAATGCGGGCGGGCGGGCTGGCGGAATAAGCATGTCCGGGCCATAACTATGTCGTTCATTGTCAGATTTTAAAATCATTTGGCACATTTGTTCACCATCATTGGACGGTGTGTCGCGCGAAATAATTACGTCGATATCTCCAAGGTCAAGGTCACACTTTGAGTTCAAAGGTCAAAAATGGCCATAAATGAGCTTGTCCGAGCCATAACTATGTCGTTCATCGTCAGATTTTAAAATCATTTGGCACATTTGTTCACCATCATTGGAGGGTGTGTCGCGCGAAATAATTACGTCGATATCTCCAAGGTCAAGGTCACACTTTGAGTTCAAAGTTCAAAAATGGCCATAAATGAGCTTGTCCTGGCCATAACTATGTCATTCATTGTGAGATTTTAAAATCATTTGGCACATTTGTTCACCATCATGGGACGGTGTGTCCCACGAAAGAATCACGTCAATATCTCCAATGTCAAGGCCGCCACGACTAAAAATAGATTTAAAAAGAAAAAAAACTTTCAAAGGGGGTTAATTTTTTTTGGTCATTTCAAAAGTTCAGTTTGAGTTTTCTCCCTTTATCAGATTTTTTTTTCACAATGAAAACCTGGTTTTGTGACAATTTTGTCCCTTGTTTTCACTTACAATAAGCATATAATTGATAAATCTATTATTAAGTTTGCGTACCACCTTTAAATTGCCATAACTTGTTTATTATGCTCCCCCCCAAATTTTTTAGGGGGAGCATATAGTCGCCGCTTCGTCTGTCCGTCGGTGCACAAATTTGTTTCGTACCCAATTTTTTTTGTACCCAAATTTATATATGTACCCTTTTTTTTCGTACCCAAATAGTTTTTTGTACCCTAATTTTTTCGTTCCCAATAGGTTTTCATAACCAAATTTTTTTTCGTACCCAATTTTTTTTTTACACAAATTTGTTCGAACCCAAATTTCTTTGAACCCATTTGTTCGTACTCAAATTTTTTTCGTACCCAAATTCGTTTTGTTCCCAATTTTTTTTGTACCCAAATTTTTATTTGAACCTTTTTTTCGTACCCAAATAGTTTTTCGTACCCTAATTTTTTTTCATAACCAATTTTTTTTTCGTACCCACATTTTTTTGTACCCAATTTTTTCGTACACAAATTTGTTCGTACCCAAATTTCTTCGTACCCATTTGTTCGTACTCATTTTTTTTTCGTACACAAATTTTTTCGTACCTTATTTTTTATTTGTACCCATTTTTTTCGTACCAAAATAGTTTTTTCGTTCCCTTATTTTGTTTGTACCCATTTTATCGTACTCAAATTTATATGCACAAACTCAGCAACTGGCAAGCATATATGCATTAGTAGATTGTTTCGTGATTATTTAGAAACGACTACATAATTCTTTTGGTTCAGCCAGTGCAACTTAACAGAAATAAGTATAATAGTTTCTACACCTGACAACAATGTGCCAACTTTATACAAGGTAAGTTGTTTACATTATTTAAAATATTTCAAGCTTACAGTATACAACAATAAACAGCTGGTACAATGTAATGTCATCGTTTTAATTTTAATAAGCCCGTGGTTAATTACCCTTTTTAATCTTCTGGTTCAATGCATCTCTAACACCTTCAATTGACATTCTCGGCTCGGGTACTACTTACCGGTACATGTACCCCGGGTACTCTTAACTTTACTTACATGTAGCCCGGGTACGGTAAAGAAACTTAAACATACCCGCAAATATTAGATTGTATCCGAGTTGTATATCTGCCAAAAATCCGATGTCGTTAAACATGCTAGCGATTAAAGTAAAACAATATTGTTTACCTTAAAGAAACTTCTCTTTAAAAAAAATCTGCATCAACATGCTTTTTAGTATGAGTGTTGAGAGGACGCCGTAGGAATAATCAAGTAATCAAGAATACGTCTCTGTTTCTGCTTTTATTTCCTTCATGTATAATGACGATAAGGATTGACGACTAACATTGACGGCAATGATAACAAGCATTGAAAACTAACACTAACGACAAGGATTGGCGACTAGATGTAACATTGACGATTCTCTACAATAAATGAAATTAACAATAAAGAATGAATAATACGATTATAGTACAACAGATCTGCTATTCGAAGTATAATATGATAGCATACACTCATTAGAATAAAAGGTTTCATAAATAACAATTTGAAACATTTTCAATAAATATCGAAATATCTTATACAATATTTATTACACAGCATGAATTATTTGTTAAAACATAATATAAATACCAAATATGGTGTTCCCCATTTAACGGACCTCGCAAACCAAAAAATGTTTCTTTAACAAAATCTATGATGGTAAAAAGTGAACGTGCGACATCGCGGAAAATATACTTGACAACGTCATACAATGATGCGACTTTAAACAATTTAAGATTTTAAATTGAATCACATTAATGATTGTAAAAATGAGTTTTGATAATACATTGTATAAATGCCATTTAACAGAAAATTGACATAAATGTAAACATAATTAATTTTTACAAAATAGCCGACAACAACCGATTTAGTGTTTAAATTCCCGGGTATGTTTTAGTATATTTACCGTTCCCAGGGTACGAGCCTTACTAACTGTATTATTATTATATCTCACCGACTACCTTTACCTTGTTGTGTTTCAACCTGAAATTTATGTAAAATCCGGCTTTCTTTACTTTTATTTTTCATTCATTTGATTACGCAATTGTTGACATATCTCGTGGAAAATTATTTGAATCTTTGGATTTTAGTGACGACAAGCTGGAAGTGTCAATTTATTTTTTACAATGAATCTAAGATGTATTTAATTTTTTTGTGTTTGTCATGCATAGTTCAGTGTTTTCCAGAAAAATTTGAGTAGCCAGTTATATGGCCGGCAACTATGCAGTAAAACCAAAGCATTTGTGACATTTACTTGATATATTTGGGAAAAGTAGCCGGCATCAAGAGTTAATGTAACCGGCAAGATCGCTAGCAGCCGGTATTTAAAGAGAACACTGATAATAGTAAACTAAATCTCTACGACGGGATTACAGCTTTGTAAAATTGTTTTTTGGGTGATAATGGTTAGTAATTCATACTAATGTTATTAAAAAATATCGGCTTTAAGTTTAATTTTGAGAATGCGATGGAAGAACAGAAAATGAAGAGCATACAGGGATGGAAATAATTGGTTTACCGTGAACCCGGGGCAAGTAGATTTTGGCCTGGGCAACTCAATTTCAAAAGTTGGTAAACTTCTTTTTTTTAAAGCTTAAAACAATTCACTGCAATAAAAATTGAAAAACAATTGATCACCATGGATCAATACTAGTTAAATAACATTCATTATTTAGGAATAGGACATGATTCAATTCAGGCTCATAATAAAACATCATGCATTGAACATGTGTTGTCAGCAAATGTTTTTAATTATCTATTATTTTATTAAAAGAATGTATAATATTCACATGTTCATATTTCTGGGCTCGTTATTCTTTATCTGGGCAACCAAAATACTAAAGATGGTTGCCCACAATAGTAAACAGTTAGTTTCAATCCCTGGCATATCATTGTATCTCTATTGTTATAAGCATTGCATTAAAGTTGTGATTGAGGTTAGCCTGTTGTTTATGGTATATTTACATTTTAGCTTGACTGTTATATATGAAATATATATAGTCGAGCTATCCTACTCAACCCGGCGTCGGCTTGCGCATTGGAATGTTTGCGTACCACCTCAAATATATTTCCTATGTCCATTGACATATTGCTTTTATATTTTGCATACTTCATTACCGACATAAACCCAATCTATAAACAAGAGCAGACAACTCATTTACTGTATCAAGCATTTTAACAGAATTAGGCCCTTTTTCACTTAGAATAATATGCATATTATTGATAAATCTATGTTAAAGTTTGCATATGACCTCAAATATTTTTTATGTCCCTTGACATATTGCGTTCATACACCATGTATTTTGCTTATTAACCAACATGACCCCAATGTATAAACAAGAGCAGATAACTGTATCAAGCATTTTGTAACAATTATGGCCTTTTTAACCAGGTTTTCCGAAGGAAAAAACTGGTTATTAGATTGGCGAATGCGGGCGGGCTGGCTGGCGGGCTGGCGGAATAAGCATGTCCGGGCCATAACTATGTCGTTCATTGTCAGATTTTAAAATCATTTGGCACATTTGTTCACCATCATTGGACGGTGTGTCGCGCGAAATAATTACGTCGATATCTCCAAGGTCAAGGTCACACTTTGAGTTCAAAGGTCAAAAATGGCCATAAATGAGCTTGTCCGAGCCATAACTATGTCGTTCATCGTCAGATTTTAAAATCATTTGGCACATTTGTTCACCATCATTGGAGGGTGTGTCGCGCGAAATAATTACGTCGATATCTCCAAGGTCAAGGTCACACTTTGAGTTCAAAGTTCAAAAATGGCCATAAATGAGCTTGTCCTGGCCATAACTATGTCATTCATTGTGAGATTTTAAAATCATTTGGCACATTTGTTCACCATCATGGGACGGTGTGTCCCACGAAAGAATCACGTCAATATCTCCAATGTCAAGGCCGCCACGACTAAAAATAGATTTAAAAAGAAAAAAAACTTTCAAAGGGGGTTAATTTTTTTTGGTCATTTCAAAAGTTCAGTTTGAGTTTTCTCCCTTTATCAGATTTTTTTTTCACAATGAAAACCTGGTTTTGTGACAATTTTGTCCCTTGTTTTCACTTACAATAAGCATATAATTGATAAATCTATTATTAAGTTTGCGTACCACCTTTAAATTGCCATAACTTGTTTATTATGCTCCCCCCCAAATTTTTTAGGGGGAGCATATAGTCGCCGCTTCGTCTGTCCGTCGGTGCACAAATTTGTTTCGTACCCAATTTTTTTTGTACCCAAATTTATATATGTACCCTTTTTTTTCGTACCCAAATAGTTTTTTGTACCCTAATTATTTCGTTCCCTATAGGTTTTCATAACCAAATTTTTTTTCGTACCCAATTTTTTTTTTACACAAATTTGTTCGAACCCAAATTTCTTTGAACCCATTTGTTCGTACTCAAATTTTTTTCGTACCCAAATTCGTTTTGTTCCCAATTTTTTTTGTACCCAAATTTTTATTTGAACCTTTTTTTCGTACCCAAATAGTTTTTCGTACCCTAATTTTTTTTCATAACCAATTTTTTTTTCGTACCCACATTTTTTTGTACCCAATTTTTTCGTACACAAATTTGTTCGTACCCAAATTTCTTCGTACCCATTTGTTCGTACTCATTTTTTTTTCGTACACAAATTTTTTCGTACCTTATTTTTTATTTGTACCCATTTTTTTCGTACCAAAATAGTTTTTTCGTTCCCTTATTTTGTTTGTACCCATTTTATCGTACTCAAATTTATATGCACAAACTCAGCAACTGGCAAGCATATATGCATTAGTAGATTGTTTCGTGATTATTTAGAAACGACTACATAATTCTTTTGGTTCAGCCAGTGCAACTTAACAGAAATAAGTATAATAGTTTCTACACCTGACAACAATGTGCCAACTTTATACAAGGTAAGTTGTTTACATTATTTAAAATATTTCAAGCTTACAGTATACAACAATAAACAGCTGGTACAATGTAATGTCATCGTTTTAATTTTAATAAGCCCGTGGTTAATTACCCTTTTTAATCTTATGGTTCAATGCATCTCTAACACCTTCAATTGACATTCTCGGCTCGGGTACTACTTACCGGTACATGTACCCCGGGTACTCTTAACTTTACTTACATGTAGCCCGGGTACGGTAAAGAAACTTAAACATACCCGCAAATATTAGATTGTATCCGAGTTGTATATCTGCCAAAAATCCGATGTCGTTAAACATGCTAGCGATTAAAGTAAAACAATATTGTTTACCTTAAAGAAACTTCTCTTTAAAAAAAATCTGCATCAACATGCTTTTTAGTATGAGTGTTGAGAGGACGCCGTAGGAATAATCAAGTAATCAAGAATACGTCTCTGTTTCTGCTTTTATTTCCTTCATGTATAATGACGATAAGGATTGACGACTAACATTGACGGCAATGATAACAAGCATTGAAAACTAACACTAACGACAAGGATTGGCGACTAGATGTAACATTGACGATTCTCTACAATAAATGAAATTAACAATAAAGAATGAATAATACGATTATAGTACAACAGATCTGCTATTCGAAGTATAATATGATAGCATACACTCATTAGAATAAAAGGTTTCATAAATAACAATTTGAAACATTTTCAATAAATATCGAAATATCTTATACAATATTTATTACACAGCATGAATTATTTGTTAAAACATAATATAAATACCAAATATGGTGTTCCCCATTTAACGGACCTCGCAAACCAAAAAATGTTTCTTTAACAAAATCTATGATGGTAAAAAGTGAACGTGCGACATCGCGGAAAATATACTTGACAACGTCATACAATGATGCGACTTTAAACAATTTAAGATTTTAAATTGAATCACATTAATGATTGTAAAAATGAGTTTTGATAATACATTGTATAAATGCCATT
The DNA here is from genome assembly GCF_020536995.1 of Dreissena polymorpha. Taxonomy (NCBI): domain Eukaryota; kingdom Metazoa; phylum Mollusca; class Bivalvia; order Myida; family Dreissenidae; genus Dreissena; species Dreissena polymorpha. The sequence goes on along the minus strand of NC_068359.1, from coordinate 8,824,552 downwards.
TAACAGAAAATTGACATAAATGTAAACATAATTAATTTTTACAAAATAGCCGACAACAACCGATTTAGTGTTTAAATTCCCGGGTATGTTTTAGTATATTTACCGTTCCCAGGGTACGAGCCTTACTAACTGTATTATTATTATATCTCACCGACTACCTTTACCTTGTTGTGTTTCAACCTGAAATTTATGTAAAATCCGGCTTTCTTTACTTTTATTTTTCATTCATTTGATTACGCAATTGTTGACATATCTCGTGGAAAATTATTTGAATCTTTGGATTTTAGTGACGACAAGCTGGAAGTGTCAATTTATTTTTTACAATGAATCTAAGATGTATTTAATTTTTTTGTGTTTGTCATGCATAGTTCAGTGTTTTCCAGAAAAATTTGAGTAGCCAGTTATATGGCCGGCAACTATGCAGTAAAACCAAAGCATTTGTGACATTTACTTGATATATTTGGGAAAAGTAGCCGGCATCAAGAGTTAATGTAACCGGCAAGATCGCTAGCAGCCGGTATTTAAAGAGAACACTGATAATAGTAAACTAAATCTCTACGACGGGATTACAGCTTTGTAAAATTGTTTTTTGGGTGATAATGGTTAGTAATTCATACTAATGTTATTAAAAAATATCGGCTTTAAGTTTAATTTTGAGAATGCGATGGAAGAACAGAAAATGAAGAGCATACAGGGATGGAAATAATTGGTTTACCGTGAACCCGGGGCAAGTAGATTTTGGCCTGGGCAACTCAATTTCAAAAGTTGGTAAACTTCTTTTTTTTAAAGCTTAAAACAATTCACTGCAATAAAAATTGAAAAACAATTGATCACCATGGATCAATACTAGTTAAATAACATTCATTATTTAGGAATAGGACATGATTCAATTCAGGCTCATAATAAAACATCATGCATTGAACATGTGTTGTCAGCAAATGTTTTTAATTATCTATTATTTTATTAAAAGAATGTATAATATTCACATGTTCATATTTCTGGGCTCGTTATTCTTTATCTGGGCAACCAAAATACTAAAGATGGTTGCCCACAATAGTAAACAGTTAGTTTCAATCCCTGGCATATCATTGTATCTCTATTGTTATAAGCATTGCATTAAAGTTGTGATTGAGGTTAGCCTGTTGTTTATGGTATATTTACATTTTAGCTTGACTGTTATATATGAAATATATATAGTCGAGCTATCCTACTCAACCCGGCGTCGGCTTGCGCATTGGAATGTTTGCGTACCACCTCAAATATATTTCCTATGTCCATTGACATATTGCTTTTATATTTTGCATACTTCATTACCGACATAAACCCAATCTATAAACAAGAGCAGACAACTCATTTACTGTATCAAGCATTTTAACAGAATTAGGCCCTTTTTCACTTAGAATAATATGCATATTATTGATAAATCTATGTTAAAGTTTGCATATGACCTCAAATATTTTTTATGTCCCTTGACATATTGCGTTCATACACCATGTATTTTGCTTATTAACCAACATGACCCCAATGTATAAACAAGAGCAGATAACTGTATCAAGCATTTTGTAACAATTATGGCCTTTTTAACCAGGTTTTCCGAAGGAAAAAACTGGTTATTAGATTGGCGAATGCGGGCGGGCTGGCTGGCGGGCTGGCGGAATAAGCATGTCCGGGCCATAACTATGTCGTTCATAGTCAGATTTTAAAATCATTTGGCACATTTGTTCACCATCATTGGACGGTGTGTCGCGCGAAATAATTACGTCGATATCTCCAAGGTCAAGGTCACACTTTGAGTTCAAAGGTCAAAAATGGCCATAAATGAGCTTGTCCGAGCCATAACTATGTCGTTCATCGTCAGATTTTAAAATCATTTGGCACATTTGTTCACCATCATTGGAGGGTGTGTCGCGCGAAATAATTACGTCGATATCTCCAAGGTCAAGGTCACACTTTGAGTTCAAAGTTCAAAAATGGCCATAAATGAGCTTGTCCTGGCCATAACTATGTCATTCATTGTGAGATTTTAAAATCATTTGGCACATTTGTTCACCATCATGGGACGGTGTGTCCCACGAAAGAATCACGTCAATATCTCCAATGTCAAGGCCGCCACGACTAAAAATAGATTTAAAAAGAAAAAAAACTTTCAAAGGGGGTTAATTTTTTTTGGTCATTTCAAAAGTTCAAGTTGAGTTTTCTCCCTTTATCAGATTTTTTTTTCACAATGAAAACCTGGTTTTGTGACAATTTTGTCCCTTGTTTTCACTTACAATAAGCATATAATTGATAAATCTATTATTAAGTTTGCGTACCACCTTTAAATTGCCATAACTTGTTTATTATGCTCCCCCCCAAATTTTTTAGGGGGAGCATATAGTCGCCGCTTCGTCTGTCCGTCGGTGCACAAATTTGTTTCGTACCCAATTTTTTTTGTACCCAAATTTATATATGTACCCTTTTTTTTCGTACCCAAATAGTTTTTTGTACCCTAATTTTTTCGTTCCCTATAGGTTTTCATAACCAAATTTTTTTTCGTACCCAATTTTTTTTTTACACAAATTTGTTCGAACCCAAATTTCTTTGAACCCATTTGTTCGTACTCAAATTTTTTTCGTACCCAAATTCGTTTTGTTCCCAATTTTTTTTGTACCCAAATTTTTATTTGAACCTTTTTTTCGTACCCAAATAGTTTTTCGTACCCTAATTTTTTTTCATAACCAATTTTTTTTTCGTACCCACATTTTTTTGTACCCAATTTTTTCGTACACAAATTTGTTCGTACCCAAATTTCTTCGTACCCATTTGTTCGTACTCATTTTTTTTTCGTACACAAATTTTTTCGTACCTTATTTTTTATTTGTACCCATTTTTTTCGTACCAAAATAGTTTTTTCGTTCCCTTATTTTGTTTGTACCCATTTTATCGTACTCAAATTTATATGCACAAACTCAGCAACTGGCAAGCATATATGCATTAGTAGATTGTTTCGTGATTATTTAGAAACGACTACATAATTCTTTTGGTTCAGCCAGTGCAACTTAACAGAAATAAGTATAATAGTTTCTACACCTGACAACAATGTGCCAACTTTATACAAGGTAAGTTGTTTACATTATTTAAAATATTTCAAGCTTACAGTATACAACAATAAACAGCTGGTACAATGTAATGTCATCGTTTTAATTTTAATAAGCCCGTGGTTAATTACCCTTTTTAATCTTATGGTTCAATGCATCTCTAACACCTTCAATTGACATTCTCGGCTCGGGTACTACTTACCGGTACATGTACCCCGGGTACTCTTAACTTTACTTACATGTAGCCCGGGTACGGTAAAGAAACTTAAACATACCCGCAAATATTAGATTGTATCCGAGTTGTATATCTGCCAAAAATCCGATGTCGTTAAACATGCTAGCGATTAAAGTAAAACAATATTGTTTACCTTAAAGAAACTTCTCTTTAAAAAAAATCTGCATCAACATGCTTTTTAGTATGAGTGTTGAGAGGACGCCGTAGGAATAATCAAGTAATCAAGAATACGTCTCTGTTTCTGCTTTTATTTCCTTCATGTATAATGACGATAAGGATTGACGACTAACATTGACGGCAATGATAACAAGCATTGAAAACTAACACTAACGACAAGGATTGGCGACTAGATGTAACATTGACGATTCTCTACAATAAATGAAATTAACAATAAAGAATGAATAATACGATTATAGTACAACAGATCTGCTATTCGAAGTATAATATGATAGCATACACTCATTAGAATAAAAGGTTTCATAAATAACAATTTGAAACATTTTCAATAAATATCGAAATATCTTATACAATATTTATTACACAGCATGAATTATTTGTTAAAACATAATATAAATACCAAATATGGTGTTCCCCATTTAACGGACCTCGCAAACCAAAAAATGTTTCTTTAACAAAATCTATGATGGTAAAAAGTGAACGTGCGACATCGCGGAAAATATACTTGACAACGTCATACAATGATGCGACTTTAAACAATTTAAGATTTTAAATTGAATCACATTAATGATTGTAAAAATGAGTTTTGATAATACATTGTATAAATGCCATTTAACAGAAAATTGACATAAATGTAAACATAATTAATTTTTACAAAATAGCCGACAACAACCGATTTAGTGTTTAAATTCCCGGGTATGTTTTAGTATATTTACCGTTCCCAGGGTACGAGCCTTACTAACTGTATTATTATTATATCTCACCGACTACCTTTACCTTGTTGTGTTTCAACCTGAAATTTATGTAAAATCCGGCTTTCTTTACTTTTATTTTTCATTCATTTGATTACGCAATTGTTGACATATCTCGTGGAAAATTATTTGAATCTTTGGATTTTAGTGACGACAAGCTGGAAGTGTCAATTTATTTTTTACAATGAATCTAAGATGTATTTAATTTTTTTGTGTTTGTCATGCATAGTTCAGTGTTTTCCAGAAAAATTTGAGTAGCCAGTTATATGGCCGGCAACTATGCAGTAAAACCAAAGCATTTGTGACATTTACTTGATATATTTGGGAAAAGTAGCCGGCATCAAGAGTTAATGTAACCGGCAAGATCGCTAGCAGCCGGTATTTAAAGAGAACACTGATAATAGTAAACTAAATCTCTACGACGGGATTACAGCTTTGTAAAATTGTTTTTTGGGTGATAATGGTTAGTAATTCATACTAATGTTATTAAAAAATATCGGCTTTAAGTTTAATTTTGAGAATGCGATGGAAGAACAGAAAATGAAGAGCATACAGGGATGGAAATAATTGGTTTACCGTGAACCCGGGGCAAGTAGATTTTGGCCTGGGCAACTCAATTTCAAAAGTTGGTAAACTTCTTTTTTTTAAAGCTTAAAACAATTCACTGCAATAAAAATTGAAAAACAATTGATCACCATGGATCAATACTAGTTAAATAACATTCATTATTTAGGAATAGGACATGATTCAATTCAGGCTCATAATAAAACATCATGCATTGAACATGTGTTGTCAGCAAATGTTTTTAATTATCTATTATTTTATTAAAAGAATGTATAATATTCACATGTTCATATTTCTGGGCTCGTTATTCTTTATCTGGGCAACCAAAATACTAAAGATGGTTGCCCACAATAGTAAACAGTTAGTTTCAATCCCTGGCATATCATTGTATCTCTATTGTTATAAGCATTGCATTAAAGTTGTGATTGAGGTTAGCCTGTTGTTTATGGTATATTTACATTTTAGCTTGACTGTTATATATGAAATATATATAGTCGAGCTATCCTACTCAACCCGGCGTCGGCTTGCGCATTGGAATGTTTGCGTACCACCTCAAATATATTTCCTATGTCCATTGACATATTGCTTTTATATTTTGCATACTTCATTACCGACATAAACCCAATCTATAAACAAGAGCAGACAACTCATTTACTGTATCAAGCATTTTAACAGAATTAGGCCCTTTTTCACTTAGAATAATATGCATATTATTGATAAATCTATGTTAAAGTTTGCATATGACCTCAAATATTTTTTATGTCCCTTGACATATTGCGTTCATACACCATGTATTTTGCTTATTAACCAACATGACCCCAATGTATAAACAAGAGCAGATAACTGTATCAAGCATTTTGTAACAATTATGGCCTTTTTAACCAGGTTTTCCGAAGGAAAAAACTGGTTATTAGATTGGCGAATGCGGGCGGGCTGGCTGGCGGGCTGGCGGAATAAGCATGTCCGGGCCATAACTATGTCGTTCATTGTCAGATTTTAAAATCATTTGGCACATTTGTTCACCATCATTGGACGGTGTGTCGCGCGAAATAATTACGTCGATATCTCCAAGGTCAAGGTCACACTTTGAGTTCAAAGGTCAAAAATGGCCATAAATGAGCTTGTCCGAGCCATAACTATGTCGTTCATCGTCAGATTTTAAAATCATTTGGCACATTTGTTCACCATCATTGGAGGGTGTGTCGCGCGAAATAATTACGTCGATATCTCCAAGGTCAAGGTCACACTTTGAGTTCAAAGTTCAAAAATGGCCATAAATGAGCTTGTCCTGGCCATAACTATGTCATTCATTGTGAGATTTTAAAATCATTTGGCACATTTGTTCACCATCATGGGACGGTGTGTCCCACGAAAGAATCACGTCAATATCTCCAATGTCAAGGCCACCACGACTAAAAATAGATTTAAAAAGAAAAAAAACTTTCAAAGGGGGTTAATTTTTTTTGGTCATTTCAAAAGTTCAAATTGAGTTTTCTCCCTTTATCAGATTTTTTTTTCACAATGAAAACCTGGTTTTGTGACAATTTTGTCCCTTGTTTTCACTTACAATAAGCATATAATTGATAAATCTATTATTAAGTTTGCGTACCACCTTTAAATTGCCATAACTTGTTTATTATGCTCCCCCCCAAATTTTTTAGGGGGAGCATATAGTCGCCGCTTCGTCTGTCCGTCGGTGCACAAATTTGTTTCGTACCCAATTTTTTTTGTACCCAAATTTATATATGTACCCTTTTTTTTCGTACCCAAATAGTTTTTTGTACCCTAATTTTTTCGTTCCCTATAGGTTTTCATAACCAAATTTTTTTTCGTACCCAATTTTTTTTTTACACAAATTTGTTCGAACCCAAATTTCTTTGAACCCATTTGTTCGTACTCAAATTTTTTTCGTACCCAAATTCGTTTTGTTCCCAATTTTTTTTGTACCCAAATTTTTATTTGAACCTTTTTTTCGTACCCAAATAGTTTTTCGTACCCTAATTTTTTTTCATAACCAATTTTTTTTTCGTACCCACATTTTTTTGTACCCAATTTTTTCGTACACAAATTTGTTCGTACCCAAATTTCTTCGTACCCATTTGTTCGTACTCATTTTTTTTTCGTACACAAATTTTTTCGTACCTTATTTTTTATTTGTACCCATTTTTTTCGTACCAAAATAGTTTTTTCGTTCCCTTATTTTGTTTGTACCCATTTTATCGTACTCAAATTTGTTTTCGTACCCAAATTTGTTTTTTTTTCCTACCCGCATATTTTTTCGTACCATTTTTTTTTAGAAATAATCGATTTTCAATTTGATTTCATCTCTCCACTCATTCCATCCCGCGAAACCCTTAAGGTGTCGCAAGTCTAGTAATCGATTTTCGATTTGATTTGAACTCTCCACTCATTCCATCCCGCGAAACCCTTAAGGTGTCGCAACTCTAGTCATTGATGACGTTCATTCGAACGAATGATAAAGGGGGCTAAGTTTCGTTAAGCTGAGGCAAATCACTGCGATTTGGGTCTCTTAAAAACTGGTCGGTAACTTTTGCTGAAATTTGACATGTAAATGGACCAGAATGCGATCTACCTGTTGGCGTAGGCGTTATACCTGGGAAAAATCTAGTTTTTGATTAAATCACGAAAAAGTGGTGGGTTTTTATTGTAAAATGAGTTCTCGCCGGAAGCCGATTCACCCCAGGAGACAATTCACGCGCTAGGCAATTCAAAATTGATTTTAAATAATACATAATGCGATTTTATTCCAAAATTAATTAATAATTTCATCTTGCGTTTAACATACGTTTTAGAAAATATTAACAAAACAAACAAAAACAAACAACCGTTAAATTTTATTGTTGTAAATATGGTAACCTGATTACATATCCACTAGCGTCTATGCATATTTACACATAAAAAATAGTTCGCAAGTAAGCAACAAACAATCACATTTAAACGCAAATTATTTAACAAAATATATAAATTTAAGCTAGAAATCGAAACTTAAATACAATGTCTGCACTAAAAACACAATACCAATAGTTTTTACATTAACACATTCGACATGTACATGTACTTCCAACAACACGCCATCCGCTATTTTCAAAGCGAATGTGTAGAGTAACATTTCAACAATAAAGACAACATTGAACTGGAGTTTAACGTAGTGCGCAAATTGGAAGTGATTACAGTAATTTATTTTTCAACTTGTCAATCTCCGTAGTATACGTTTAGTTGTGAGATGTTAACGGTTTCCCAAAAAAAAACATGCCTTCGCTACGAAGTCAAAGTGGGTGGGGAACGAGACTGCTTGTGGATTTCGAGTTGCTGGAAGTTTGTAACGAAGCTGCTTTTGTGCAATATTCAGCGATTTTGCAAGCTGTGTGTTTGAAGTTGGAGATATATATTGCTGACATTAATGATGTTGTGTACGTTCTTGTGACCACCGATCTTCATATGATACCAGTGGGAGAGAATCCCGAATCCCACATAGTCTGCAACAGATGTTTCCTGGTCGAGTGGTTGGTAAGTTTCATCGTTATACATGCATATAACACATTTTACATTATTTGTGCTATTTTTGACACCCATTTTTCATGCTGATGAACCAACGGTCAGTGCCAGTAGTCCTACGGTCATTGACATTGGTCTGTGTGCTTGTTGAAAGTACATGTAGAAAGGGTTGTTTAGCTCCAATAAGCCATGTTGCTATTTTTTGGATAAAATTTATGGCAGTGGGCTTTTTTATCTTTGTGCAGCAACCTCTGCCGCCTCATTTTGTGAAAACATTAGGCGCACACTGTTCATATTGTGGTAAAAGGAGTCGCGCAATGATCAAAGTGAAAAAAATTGGTTGTGACTATTTAACATTGTGAAAAAAATTGTCGCGCATTGTTTAAAATTCCTAAAATATCAGTAGCAAACTTTTAAAAATTGTGAAAACAAGTGTTTCGCAATGTTGAAAATTGTGAAATATGAGTCGTGCAATGTTAAAGATTTTTAAAAATGAGCCTCGCAATCTTGACAATTATGGAAAAATAAGTTGCACACTTTTCAAAATTGTGAACAAATGTGTTGTGACTGTTGAACATTGTGAAAATAATTAATTGAGCATTGTTCAAATTTGAGAAAATATGAGTCTCAGTAACGACATCAGCAACCATATGCCACTCAGCGTAACAACATCAGCATTAGTCGCTAACTGTTGTGAAATGTGAAAAAATAAGTTGCACGCTTTTTAAAACATTGACCATTTGCATCGCGAATTCCTATAATGTGTGCAAAAACAGTTTTCACTATTAATAATTGAGGAGAAAAAAAAGTCTATTTTAAAAAAGTTTTCAGTTTAAACAAATTCGTAATTATTTTTTATTTAAAGTTGTTTACGGCCATTTCATATCACTATCATATTTTTTATAATGATATTGTGTGCCTGTCTAATTTGTAATTTGTTCAAGTTGTGCTATAAAGATGTTATTTTAATAATCTTTATTTTGACATTTTGTCTCATGTTGGATTATTTGTTATATTTTATTATTATATAAAAATGGCATCGCATGAACCAGTAGTCATGGTATAAGCAACATTGAAGCCTAATATGCATTCATCTATTACTAGAGTTGCGACACCTTAAGGGTTTCGCGGGATGGAATGAGTGGAGAGTTCAAATCAAATTGAAAATCGATTATTTCAAAATAAAAAATTGGTACGAAAAAATATGTGGGCAGTGGGTACGAAAAAAAATAATAATTTGGGTACGAAAACAAATTTGAGTACGAAAAAAAAAAGGGTACGAACAAAATAAAGGTACGAAAAACTATTTGGGTACGAAAAAAATGGGTACGAATAAAAAATTAGGTACGAACAAATTTGTGTACGAAAAAAATTTGAGTACGACATATGAGTATGAAAAAAATTGGGTACGAACAAATTTGTGTACGAAGAAATAATGGGTACGAACATAATATGGGCAGGAAAAAAAACTTATTTGGTTACGAAAACAAATTAGAGTACGAAAAAATAAAGGAAACAAAAAAAATTAGGGTACGAAAACTATTTGGGTACGAAAAAAATGTGTACAAATAAAAATTTGGGTACGAAACAAATTTGGGTACTAAAAAAATGGGTACGATTTTTTTTTATTTGGGTACAAAAAAAATGGGTATGAAAAAAAAATTGGGTACGAACAAATTTGGGTACGAAAAAGATTGGTTCGAAAAAATAATGGGTACGAACAAATTTGGATACGAAAAACATTTGGGTACGAAAAAAATGGGTACGAAAAAAAAATTGGGTACGAAAACAATTGGGAACAAAAAACATTTGGGTACGAAACAAAAAATTGTTACGAAAAAAATTTGGTACGAACAAAAATTTAGGTACGAAAAAAATGGGTACAAAAAAATTGGGCACAAAAAAAAAGGGGTACGAAAAAAATTGGGTACGAAAAATTTGGGTACGAAAAACATTTGGGTACGAAAATAATGGGTACGAATTTTTTTTTAGGTACGAACAAATTTGGGTACGAAAAACATTTGGGTACGACAAAAATGATTACGAAAATCGAAAAATTGGGGTATGAAAAAAATCTAATTTGAATTGTCTAGCCCGTGAATTGTCTCCTGGGGGTGAATTGTCTTGGGGATGCTATTAAGGCTACATGTACTTCCGGCCAAGCCACGTGTTTATAGCGATTGCGCAATAAAAAACACCACTTTTTCGTGATTTAATCAAAAACTAGATTTTTCCCAGTAATAACGAATACGCCAACAGGTAGATCGCGTTATATGTACAGTTAATGGAAAAATTCATAGGGCCATACATTGTAACTCTGTGAAAAATCATCTGACCAGAACCGTCTGATAATATGCATGTCTTCTCTTGGTAGTGAAGCTTCCCATTAATTTAAATTGAATTCCAGTCATTAGTTGCTGAGAAATAGCCCGGACAAAAATTGTGCACGGACGGACAGACGAAGCGGCAACTATATGCTCCCCCTTAAAAAATTTGGGGAGAGCATAATAAAAAAGTTGTGGCAATTTAAAGGTGGTACGCAAACTTTAAAATAGATTTATCAATTATATGCTTATTCTTAGTGAAAAAAAGGCCATAATTGTTACAAAATGCTTGATACAGTTATCTGCTTTTGTTTATACATTGGGGTCATGTTGGTTAAGAAGCAAAATACATGTATGAAAGCAATATGTCAATGGACATAGGAAATATATTCGAGGTGGTACGCAAACATTCCAATGCGCGCACCTACGCCGGGGTGAGTAGGATAGCTACACTATATATATTTCATATATAATAGTCGAGCTAAAAAGTAAATATACTATAAACAACAAGCTTACCTCAATCACAATTTTAATGCAATGCAGTTAAACAATAAAGTTACAATGATATGCCAGGGATTGAAACTAACTTTTTACTATTGTGGGCAACCATCTTTAGTATTTTGGTTGCCCAGATAAAGAATAACAAGCCCAGAAATATGAACATGTGAATATTATTATACATTTTTTTAATAAAATAATAGATAATTATATACATTTGCTGACAATACACATGTTCAATGCATGATGTATTATTATGAGCCTGAATTGAATCATGTCCTATTCCTATATAATGAATGTTATTTAACTAGTATTGATCCATGGTGATCAATTGTTTTTCAATTTTTATTGCACTGAATTGTTTTAAGATTTAAAAAAAAACAAGTTTACCAACTTTTGAAATTGAGTTGCCCAGGCCAAAATCTACTTGCCCCGGGCTCATGGGAAACCACTTATTTCCATCCCTGTATGCTCTTCATTTTCTGTTCTTCCATCCCATTCTCAAAATTAAATTTAAAGCACAATATTTTTTAATAACATTTGTATGAATTACTAACCATTATCACCCAAAACACAATTTTACTACGCTGTAATCGTGTCGTAGAGATTTAGTTTACTATTATCAGTGTTCTCTTTAAATACCGGCAGCTAGCGATTTTGCCGGTTACATTAACTCTTGATGCCGGCTACTTTTCCCAAATATATCAAGTAAATGTCATAAATGCTTTTGTTTTACTGCATAGTTGCCGGCCATATAACTGGTACTCAATTTTCTGGAAAACACTGAATTATGCATGAAAAACACACAATACTTAAAATCTTAGATTCGTTTTTAAAATAAATTGACACTTCCAGCTTGTCGCCATTAAAATCCAAAGATTCAAATAATTTTCAACGAGGTACGTCAACAATTGCGTAATCAAATGAATGAAAAATAAAAGTAAAGAAAGCCGGATTTTACATAAATTCCAGGTTGATAAACACAACAAGGTAAAGGTACCTTGTAGTCGGTGAGATATAATAATAATACAGTTAGTAAGGCTCGTACCCTGGGTACGGTAAATATACTAAAACGTACCCGGGAATTTTAACACTAAATCGGTTGTTGTCGGGTATTTTGTAAAAATTAATTATGTTTACATTTATGTCAATTTTCTGTTCAATGGCATTTATATTATCAAAACTCATTGTTAAAATCAATGATGTGATTTAATTTTAAATCTGAAATTGTTTAAAGTCGCGTCATTGTATGACGTCGTCAAGTATAATATTTTCCGCGACATCGCACGCCTACTTTTTACCGTCATAGATTTTTTTAAAGAAACATTATTTGGTTTGCAAGGTCCGTTAAATGGGGAACACCATATTCGGTATTTATATTATGTTTTAACAATTAATTCATGCTGTGTAATAAATATTGAATAAGATATTTCGATATTGATTGAAAATGTTTCAAATTGTTATTTATGAAACCTCTTATTCTTATGAGTGTATGCTATTATATTATACTTTGAAAAGCATATCTGTTGTACTATAATCTTATTATTCAAATTAAATCGTTAATTTAACAATGCTTGTCGTCAGTGTTAGTCGTAAATGCTTGTGATCATTGTCGTCAATGTTAGTCGTCAATCCTTATCGTCATTATACATGAAGGAAATAAAAGCAGAAACAGAGACGTATTCTTGATTACTTGCTTATTCCTACGGCGTCCTCTCAACACTCAAACTAAAAAGCATGTTGATGCAGATTTTTTAAAAGAGAAGGTTGTTTAAGGTTAACAATATTGTTTTACGTTATCGGTAGCATGTTTAACGACATCGGATTTTTGGCGGATATACAACTCGGATACAATCTAATATTTGCGGGTATGTTTAAGTTTATTTACCGTACCCGGGGAACATGTAAGTAAAGTTAAGAGTACCCGGGGTACATGTACCGGTAAGTAGTACCCGAGCCGAGAATGACCAATCGAGCCTTAGTAAGTGATTGATGGTGTATGGGATAACATGCACTGAGGGTGTATATTTTTCATGAAAAAGTCAATTGAAGGTGTTAGAGATGCATTGATCCATAACATTAAAAAGGGTAATTAACCAAGGGCTTATTAAAATTAAAACGATGATATTACATTGTACCAGCTGTTTATTGTTGAGTACTGTAAGCTTGCAATATTTTAAATAATGTAAACAACTTACCTTGTATTAAGTTGGAACATTGTTGTCAGGTGTAGAAACTTTTTATACTTATTTCTGTTAAGTTGCACTGGCTGAACCAAAAGAATTATGTAGTCGTTTCTGAATAATCACGAAACAACCTACTAATGCATATATGCTTGCCAGTTACTGAGTTTGTGCATGTCCATTCATTATATTATCGGCCTTGGCAAACAGCGTAGACCCAGATGAGACGCCGTGTGATGTCTGCTATTTCGTTACGCTGAAGATTTCCATATCCACGGGTGTTTTTGTGTCAAATGTTATGGTTTTTCAATAGATCGTATACTTATCTACAAAACAGCGAATTAGCGTTCACTTTACATCATCTATGTTATTTTGTTAATACTTTCTCGCGTTCTTTTCGAACCTGTATTGACAGCCATTGGTCGACGCCGTCTGCTATTTCGAATGCTGAAGATTTCCATATCCACTGGCGTTTTTTTATGTCAAATGTTAGTGTTTTCCAATGGATCGTATACTTATATACAAAACAGATAAGTAGCGTTCACTTTACATCGTTTGTGATGATGTTATTTTGTAAATACTTTTCTTAGCGTTCATTCTGGCGAAATCAACCATTTTGACGGGTGAGAAGAAATACCGAAATTCCCCTAATTACCAAAATCCCCAGGAATCCCCGAGATCCCACGAAATCCCCAATTAATATTGATTATTTATCGAAAAACTGCGTACTTTAATATAGATTGTTGCGAAATACACTGATTTCACTAATGAAACATTGTTTTTATCAAAGTTTGATTTCGGAGATTTTGGTAGGGATTTCGGTAGATCTACATACCGCATTTTGTAATTCCGGTTTTGTCAAACTTGCGAAACTTTTTCGTGATTTAATCAACAAAATAGATTTTTCCCAGGTATAACGCCTACGCCAACAGATAGATCGCATTCTTCTCCATATACTTGTCAAATTTCAGCAAAAGTTACCGACCAGTTTTCAAGACTCCCAAATCGCGACTATATGCCTCAGCTTAACGAAACTTAGCCCCCTTTATCATTCGTTCGATTGAACGTCATCAATGATGACGTCCAATACATCACTCATTCCATACTAGAGTTGCGACACCTTAAGGGTTTCGCGTAATGGAATGAGTGGAGATATCAAATCAAATTTAAAAAAAAATTGGTACGAAAAAATATGTGGGTACGAAAAAAAAACAAATTCGGGCACGAAAACAAATTGGAGTACAAAAAAAAGGGTACGAACAAAATAAGGGTACGTAAAACTATTTGGGTACGAAAAAAATGGGTACCAATTAAAAAATTAGGTATGAAAAAATTCGGGTACGAAAAAAATTTGACTACGAACAAATGTGTACGAAAAAAATGTGGGTACGAACAACTTTGTGTACGAAAAAATAATGGGTATGAAAAAAATGTGGGTAGGAAAAAAAAAACAATTTGGTTACGAAAACAAATTAGAATATGAAAAATATAGGGAACGAAAAAAATTAGGTTACGAAAAAACTATTTGGGTACGAAAAAAATGGGTACGAATAAAAGTTTGGGTACGAAACAAATTTGGGTACGAAAAAAATGGGTACGAAACAAAATTTGGGTACGAAAAAAAATGGGTACAAAAAACATTTGGGTACGAAAAAGATGGATACGAACAAAAAATTGGGTACGAACAAATTTGGGTCCGAAAAACATTTGGGTCCGAAAAAAATAGGTACGAAAAAAAAAATGGGTACGACAAAAATTGGGAACGGAAAACATTTGGTAAGAAAAAATGGGTACGAAAAAAATTTGGGTACGAAAAAAATGGGTACGAAAAAAAATTAGTGTACGAACAAATTTGGGTACGAAAAACATTTGGGTATGAAAAAATGTGTACGAAAAAAATTTGGTACAAAAAAATTGGGTACAATAAAAATTTGGGTACGAAAAAAATTGGGTACGAACATTTGGGTTCGAAAAAAAGGGGGACAAAAAAGAATTGGGTACGAATAAATTAGTGTACAAAAAACATTTGGGTACAAACAAAATGGGTACGAAAAAAAAATTGGGGTGCAAAAAAATTTGGGTACGAAAAAAATTTGAGGACGAAAAAAATGGGTACAAAAAAAATAGGTACGAAAAAAATATGGGTACGAAATATTATGGGTACGAATTTGTTTATATTTAAAATCAATTTTGAATTGTCTAGCGGGTTAATCGTCTTGTGGGGGTGAATTGTCTTGGGGTTGCTATTAACACTACATGTACTTCCGGCTTATCCACGTGTTTATAGCGATTGCGCAATAAAAAACACCACTTTTTCGTCATTTTATCAAAAACTGGATTTTTTCCAGATATGACGAAAACGCCATATACATGAGAAATTTCAGCACGAGTGTCGGGCCAGTTTCAACACTCTCAAATCGGTGCTATACGCTGGAGCTTATCGAATTTTAGTCGCCATTATCATTTGTTCAATTGAACGTCATCAAATGATGACGTTAATATAGCACTCATTCCATAAAAACCAGGAGTCAATGACCCCTGGACTGAAATTTTGAGGAGTCAAATTGAAAAATTCTAGGGTCAATTTTGAAGCGCGTTAATTGTGTTTTTGTCTGTATTATTCATTTTTTTTAGATAAAAACATGCTCCAAGAGTTACACAATATCTAAAAAAAGTTATACTGCGTTATTAAATAAAAATACCATGATACATAACACAACATATTTTAATGAAAAATAAATAAATAACAAAGATAAGGACAAAATATCAATAATTTGTGCGAACAATATCGACTTTAAGTTTTTCAATAACAAAACATGTTCATTTTACAACTTTTATTATTTCTATCACTATACTATGTTTATTTGTTAAAACAATAAATGCTCATTAAAATCTACTTCATCATAACACATTTAAGTAATTTAAGATATGTACCTGTAGCACCTTTTCATCACATATTTATCCTTGTTATATTATCATCATCCCTATGATAGCTTTTGTACAAAAACACAATCTAAATGCATGGAACATCTAGTATATCTATTACTGATTATCCGAATACTATACATGTCGGAAATAATCAATATATACACTTAAGAATGCCTTACCAGTAGTAGTTTAACTTTAATAATCCAAAATTTCCTTGTTGTTATCTGGTTTAACAAACCTTATTTAATGTTTGTTAAATCCAGTTAATGCTACCTCCATTATTGAATCACCATTACTTGTCATTTGAATTGTTGTTGTTGTTTGAATCGCCATTTTTTAATTGAAATCGGGTTTAATGTTAATTTACAATATGTCCGCCATTTACAATGTCAAAGGTCAAGGCGTAGCAATTTAATTCTACTCGGATAATTTCTATCTAATTGAGAAAATGTGTTTTCTTAATGTTTATGTGTAGTAAATGACTTGTGAGTATAAAAAAACAACGCCCGGGGTAGACCTCTATTCCCTCGATTATAGACCGAGTTTCAAATACTGAAACATTAATTTTGATTAGAAACACAGAGGGATTTATTACCATGGAACTGGAGATGTTAACTGACTGACACACGGGTTAAATTTTCGATGCGTCAAAATGACGCACGGCAGAAAAAAGGGTTGCGTCAAAAATGAGTCATTTTTAATTTGCTCGCGTCAAAACGCAGGATTCTGCTTCTATTGAAATCCCTGGTCCAATATTTGTTTTGAAGTTAAATATGCATACCGATGTTGATGAAGATTAGACTAACAGTGTGACTTCTGTGGTATAAACATGCTTTTTGTTTATTTAATATATTAACCAATTTTGTTAGCTCAAATGACCCAGTGTTAAACTTGGCTGAGATTTAATTTATACAAATCTTCTGACCAACTTCATTAAGATTTGCGAATAAATTAAAGAAAGCAAAACAGTTTTTAAAATTCAGCCAAGACATCATTAGAACAAATGACCTGACCAAGTTTCTTGAAGGATGCACAGTAAATGTGATTTCTAGAGTGGTAACAAGATTTTACTATAGCCATTGGCCCATATAAGGACGAGAGCGCCGATTGCGCTGAAAGCATAGTTGCAAGATACAGGGAAGTTGCTGCTGAAGTAAATGTTTAGGTCAAAATATACTAAATAGTTTCCTTATATGTTTCGATGTAAAAGCGACAACTTTGAGCGAAAATAAATACAACATTTTGCACATAGAGACCCCCATAACCATACCTTTTCTAGACGGGCATTCTTAGCTGAATCGATTTAAGCAATAAAAAAAGATATGTCATGTTCAAACCAAAAAAGAGAAATAAATGGGTTTCTAAAATTTATCGCATGGAAGTGGTATATACAATACTAATAATTCAACTTGTCATAAAAAATTTGAGTGCACAATTATACTTACAGAGTATTCTGTCATATCTATTACCTGTCAATAATACCCGAAAGGGGAGTTAGACAGTATACAGTCTTGGCCACACATGGCTGGACTGACGGACACGTCTTGTAAAATTGTGTAAGGTCCGGCCTGTCTGTCAAATTTACAGGACTGATTGTCCGGTAAAAAGAACAAAAACATATTCATAGGTTTGTATAGGTTTGTTTATGGCTCTGAAAGTTTTCTGAGGTGCAAAAATAGCAATAGTGTCTTTATACATGTGCTTATCCGTACCAACGCTCTTTCTGTTGACGGAATTTTCCGAGGGCACCTGATTGGTCTATTTATGTGCATCTTACAAATGCGGGTCAGGACGGTCCAAATCCATGACGGCCTAGTCGCTTAACAAGATAATCATAAATCTGATTATTACAATTTAAATGATGCAGATATCAGTTTGTGTGGTTTTAATAGCAATAGTAATGTATAATAATGATCATTGTCATTCAAACCGTTATTATCTTGGCTATCAATGTCCATGCGTGAAACAGGCCGGTTGTCATTTATCGAGGCCGTTGTAAGTTTAGGCTGTATTGACCAGACTCATACCTGACATGCGCGCTTAGCATAGCTTAGTTAAAAAAGTATAAAGTACTTTTGTTTTGGAAATTGTTCTTAAGATATTACAAAGATGCGATTCCTGTTTATATTTACTGTTAACATGCGTTCAGCATTTAATTATTTTTTTTTCTAAACAAGACTAGTACCATGTATGGCGTGTATTATTATTTAACGTCAGATACAAATGTGTGACCTTAAAATTAATAGCTATTCAATAATTTTATCATTTTATATCACATACACCTTGATCCCAGCAATGAAACCAAGTTATTTTACTATTATATTCTGTAGCCAGTAGGTCCTATAAAAAAAGAGGTGGTCCTGTATTTTTTTCCCATTTTACAGGACCTACTGTCCAGTAAATATTTGCCTAGTTTGGATTTGACTGAGCATATATAGATAGATAGAAAAACCACACGCTGCAGATATTACAGGCTTTTGTATTGCTGATATTTAATTTCTTCTTTGCATATTCAATTGATAAAAAAACTCAAATGGATGTCTATTCTTAGTTTGCTGTCTTATTGTACCCTCAAATTATAAATGTTTCTTCAATAATTGAATTTTCAGAAACCTCATTCTTTAAAAGAAATTTTCAAAGTTATTTGGTTAAAGCCACACACTTTGAAATGAAATACATTTTAATCAATACATAAAGATGCAATTTGAAAGTGTGCAAAATTGTCATTAAATCTATAGCCTTAAATGTGTATATTCTAATTGGCATAGATAAAATTAAATCTATAGCCTAGTTAGAAAGTAATATATTATTGTTTAAATGGTACCGGTTTTAAACCGAAAGTAGGATTTGTAGACATATACGTCTATTTCGACAAATGCAATTATTTTTAAGTTTAAAAGCGCAAAAAAGACTGATTTCTACCTTGTAATCACCAGATATATTCTAAATGGCAAAGCTAAAAATATGTTTATTATTTATTCATAAATTTACTATGCCATGCAGTTAATTTGTAGGTGTGTGGCTTTAAGTCATTTACAAAGTTGAGCAAATATAATCATTTTTCTAAAAATAAATCATCCTCTGAAGCCCCCACTGAGATTCAAACTCAGACCTCTTTCCTCAGTGAAGGAAAGTATTCTATCTTGAAATACAAGGGCATGTAAGAGGAAAGTTAGCTATTATAAATCTATCAACAAATAGATTTGAACAATATTTATATGTTATTAATATATGCAAACATCCCATAAGTTTATTTTTCACATGACCTTCAAAACAGAACAGACATCTCTGAATCTGCAATACATTACATTCTTAAGTGTTAACAAGATAAATGTTGACGACTAACAACAGACGACAGACAAAAGGCGATCACAAAATCCAGAGTTTAAAAGAATTTACGATACACGAGATACGTATTTCATACTTTACAAGAGCGAAGGAGTCATAAAAAACTTAATTTATTGTTAACAACACGCTTACCTCAATTTTAACTTAAACCCAATGCTTTAAACAATAATGTTACAATGATATGAACTTCCATTTTCTGTCCTTCCTTCCCTTTCTCAAAATTTATTTAAAACCACACTATTATTTAATAATAAAAGTATAAAATGCTAACCATTCTGACCTTAACCACAATATAGGAAACTGTACATCCAACTTGTCGTCATTAAAGTCCAGAGTTTACATGAAATTATGTTACACGAGATATGCATTTCATACTACACTACACGACCCGTGATTTTTGCCGCGATTCTCGCATCACCACATGTACATGTAACATATATGTATACACTTACATTATACATTGCAATAATAAAGCTTTTGTTGTTATTGTATACAATGGGCGTATTTGCTAAAATACTCCCGTTCCGACATGAATTTGATGAAGTAATGTCGGAAGCTTTAACGGCTCCAAATTAATATAACAGCCCAGAATGATCATGCAATAATTATTGAACATAACATGTAAACATTATTTAATTATATTCCAGGCCCAAATACACTACCACTTTTCAAATTCCATATTGTTGCCATATACATGTACATGTAGCACTGTCTAAATTGAAAGTTGCATAGTGTTTCGTCATTGGTCGGTTATAAATACCTTGTTTCTCTATACATGGTATTTGATTTAGACAAAACTAATAATTTGGTAATTTACGAGAAATATGATAAAAGCTTTTTAAATATGCTCGTCCCACATTATGCACTGTACTCTACACTTCTGAAAAATGGCGTAGTCATATGGTTGTGTTCATGAAATTCTAAAACATATTTACCGATATAAATGTTTAAGATTATTTTTTCGTAAGTGATGTTGGTATTATGTTGGATTATTTGATAATTGTGAACATTAGAAAAGCGTTATGTATACAGTTATCGATACAATTCGGTTTATATGCATGAATTGCTGAATCATAGATGTCACCGATATCCACTGCGATCACAGCGAATCGCGACAAATCACCACAAAACTGAGGGGAATCAGGGCGAAGATTATCTTGCTCTCGCGCGACGCCAGAGTGACGAATCACGTGAAATCGTGGTGATTTTCCACTCAAAAAGCAAACTGTCCGCCTTGACTCCGCAAATTAGGCAACAATCACGGGTCGCTTAGTGTATACATTGTATATACAGAAGCGAAGGAGTCATAAAAAAAATTAATTTAGTATTAACGACACGCTTACATGTACATCAATTTTAACTTTAATCCTTTGCTTAAAACAATAAAGTTACAAAGATATGAACCTCCAATTTTGGTCATCCTTCTCTTTCTCAAAATTTATTAAAAACCACTCTATTTTTTTTTTAATTTGTGTATCAAATGCTAAACATTCTTACCTAAAACATGATTAAGGAAACCAAAATCTTGATGCAGCGAGTTATTTTATTCTTATGGAAGATTAAATTACGCATGACAAAAATACAATCGGAAATATTTTTACAATCTTTTGATGCTTTAAAAAATATTTTACTGTTAAATAAAATAACACGTCTGACTTGTCGTCATTAAAATCCAGAGTTTGAATGAAATTACGTTACACGAGATACGCATTTCATACCATACATGTATAAGAGCAAAGGAGACATAAAGAACTAAATTTAGTATAAGCGACACGCTTACCTAAATTTAAACTGTAATCCAATTCTTAAAACAATAAAGTTGCAAGATACAGTAACATGCACGCACTTCCATTTTCTGTGATTTTTTTGCGTTTCATTTCTCAAAATTTATTTACAACCACACTAATTCTTAATAACATTTGTATCAAATGCTTGCCATAACAAAGCCATAATCCTGTCGCTGTAAGTTATTTTATTCCTATGAAAATTTAAATTATGCATGGCAAACACAAAATCCAAAATAACTTTGGATTCTTTCTATGCTTTAAAACATATTTAACTGCACGACTGACTTGTAGTCATTAAAATCCAGAGTTTAAATGAAAATACGCCACACGAGATATAGCTGTATTTCATATCAATTCATGTGTGCTGAACAAAGGGGCATTTATACACTAGGCTTACAATGCTCAAACCAAAAGGTTCCAAATTGTTGCAAACAAATAAATTAAACATTCACATTTATCAATTATAATTACAAGCTATTTGTTTTTGTACTGATATAAATTGTGGTGTGGTCAACCTATAAGAGAATCAGGTGAACCACTGCCCTAATCAGACATCAGTCTGAATGAATGTTACTCAGCTTTACATATTCTACTAATTATTAATTAAATAAAAAATTAAATCTTGACAGAACCTTGTCAAGTTGACGATGCTTATAATTTGAGAAGTTAATGATTTATAATAATCGAGGAGGGTATTCCAGACGTAAAACATTGCATCATTACATGGAAAACAGCTGCACAACTGTATGCGAAAAGGTAAAACAGTATATTCTATCGAGAACCAACTTGCATAGCAACGTCCGAAATGTGCAAACTCCGACATCTATTTCGATATTTATAAATTCAAGATATAACGTTAACTGAACTGGTGTACGGAAATCAAACTATAAAACTTGTGTTTTGATAAAAAAAATTGCAAAGCAAACCAAAAACACTTACCCTTTTAACGGCAAAACAATTAATTTATCCAATATTCAACACATGTATTTCCCTTCAAATTATGCCATTGAACTTAAACGGTTGATTGTCGTTTCGTGCCAATACCAGTTCGTGCCACTAATATTTGTGTTGTTTATTTTTCAAGGTAAGTTTCGTGAGAAATAAATGTGTTTGAAAACTTTCTCGCATTGTAATGGTATATAAAATTAAACTCATCGGACAAATTCAAGAACATAATGACACTTACCAAGTTTTCTGAACAACCGTACACAGCGCAAAATGCGTGATGTCTATTTCCATATCCACGGGTGTGTTTATGTCAAATGCCAGTGTTTTTCAATAGATCGTATACTTATCTAAAAAACGGCGAAGTAGCGTTCACTTTAATCATTTTTGATGATGTTATTTTGTAAAAACTTTCTCGCGTTCTTTTCGAACATTCATTGGCAGCCATTTTGATTGTTGGTTGTATACTTCCGAAATTATGTGTTTTAATGACTCTCAAAAATGTTTTTAGTGCAGAAATTGTAATTTTAAGTATCGATTTCTCGGATTTATTGTTTATATTTTGTTAACTTATTTGCGTTTAAATTTGATTGTTTGTTGTTTACTTGCGAACTATTTTTCATGTGTACGCTAGTGGATATGTAATCAGGTTACCATATCTACATCAATGAAATTTAACTGTTGTTCGTTTTTGTTAGTTTTATTAATATTTTCTAAACGGGTTCAGCTTCGTATGTTAAACGCAATATGAATTTATTTATTAATTTGGGAATAAAATCGCAATATGTATTAATTAAAATCAAATTTGAAGTGTCTATCGCGTGAATTGTCTCCTTGGGGCGAATTGTGTTTGGGTTGCTATTAACGCTATTAACGCTTCCGGCGAGAACTCATTTTATAGCGATTGCGCAATAAAAAACACCACTTTTTCGTAATTTTATCAAAAACTGGACTTTTCCCAGATATGACGAATACGCCATCGTGTAGATCGAGTTCTGGTCCGTATACATGTCAAATTTCAGCACAAGTGTTGGGCCAGTTTCCAAGAGACCAAAATCGCTGCTATACGCTGGAGCTTAATGAATTTTAGTCGCCATTATCTTTCGTTCAATTGAACGTCATCAATGATAATATAAATACCGAATATGGTGTTCCCCATTTAACGGACCTTGCAAACCAAATAATATTTCTTTAAAAAAATCTATGGCGGTAAAAAGTGAATGTGCAACGTCGCGGAAAATATTATACTTGACGACGTCATACAATGATGCGACTTTTAACAATTTAAGATTTAAAATTAAATCACATTAATGATTTAACAATGAGTTTTGATAATATAAATGCCATTGAACAGAAAATTGACATAAATGTGACCATATATTAATATTTGTACAAAATAGCCGACAACAACCGATTTAGTGTTAAAATTCCCGGGTACATTTTAGTATATTTACCGTACCCAGGGTACGAGCCTTACTAACTGTATTATTATTATATCTCACCGACTACAAGGTACATTACCTGGTTGTGTTTATCAACCTGGAATTTATGTAAAATCCGGCTTTCTTTACTTTTATTTTTCATTCATTTCATTAAGCAATTGTTGACGTATCTCGTGGAAAATTATTTGAATCTTTGGATTTTAATGGGGACAAGCTGGAAGTGTCAATTTATTTTAAAAACAAATCTAAGATTTTAAGTTTTGTGTGTTTGTCATGCATAATTCAGTGTTTTCCAAAAAAATTTGAGTAGCCAGTTATATGGCCAGCAACAATGCAGTAAAACTAAAGCATGTGTGACATTTTACTTGATATACTTGGGGAAAGTAGTTGGCGTCTAGAGTAAATGTAACCGGCGAAATGGCCCGCTGCCGGTCTTACAGAGAACACTGATAATGGTAAACTAAATAAAAAAACTCGCTGCGACTGGATTACGGGTTTGTAAAATTGTTTTTTGGGTCATAATATGGTTAGCATTCAATACAAATGTTATTATAAAGTATTGTGGTTTAAAATTCATTTTGAGAATAGGATTGAAGAACAGAAAATGAAAGGGTATACAGGGATGAAAATGAGTGGTTTCCCGTGAGCCCAGGACAAGTAGTTTTGGCCTGGGCAACTCAATTTCCAAAGTTGATAGTCCGGCCGGGCAACTAGTTTTTTTTTAAAGCTTAAAACAATTCAGTGCAATAAAAATTGAATAAGAATTGACCACCATGGATCAATACTAGTTAAATAACATTCATTATTTAGGAATAGGAAATAATTAAATTCAGGCTCATAATAAAACATCAAACATTGAGTAGTGCAATGTCAGCAAATTTATTTAATTATCTATTATTTTATTAAAAGAAAGTATAATATACACATGTACATATTTCTGGGCTCGTTATTCTTTATCTGGGCAACCAAAATACTAAAGATGGTTGCCAGTGCGGGCAACCAATAGTAATAAGTTAGTTTTAATCAATGAAATATCATTGTAACTTTATTGTTATAAGCATTGCATTAAAGT
Organism: Dreissena polymorpha; assembly: GCF_020536995.1. NCBI lineage: Eukaryota > Metazoa > Mollusca > Bivalvia > Myida > Dreissenidae > Dreissena > Dreissena polymorpha. The sequence goes on along the minus strand of NC_068359.1, from coordinate 8,799,704 downwards.
TGTGATTGAGGTAAGCTTGTTGTTAATAATATAGTATATTTACTTTTTAGCTCGACTATTATATATGAAATATATAAAGTGGAGCTATCCTACTCACCCCGGCATTGGCGTTAGCGTGCAAATGTTATAGTTTGCGTACCACCCCAAATATTTCCTATGTCCCTTGACATATTGCTTCCATATTTTGCATATTTCTTAACCAACATGACCCCAACCTAAATACAAGACCAGACAACTGTATCACTTGCATTTTATAAGAATTATGACACTTTTTCCATGTAGAATATGCATATTATTGATAACTCTACAATGTTCGAAATTTGCACTAGCCCGGGGCTAGTTGATCTTGTTTCGGGCTACTGAATTTCAATGGGTACTAGGTCGATTGGGCTATTGATTTTTCGAACTTTTGAAAATTAAAAATGCTCAAAAATATTATTTTCATCCATCGTTTGAACCATACCTTAGAGGGTTTATTTAGCTTCTTATCGCGTTTCCTCACCCTTCGATTATGTTGACATGACGAGAGTTTGAATGACAATTTGTTTTTGATACCGTGCAAATAAAATGCGGATCTACCCAGGTTGTTCAATTTGCTGTACTTTCAGAAAACCATACAAGTCTACAAATGTTTTAAATGTCCGCCATCTGGGATTTGTAATGATCTATTGACGAATTAACGCATTGCAATATCATATTTTAATAGAATATGTCAACCAAATTATATATTGATAGCGTAGTTGCTTGGTTACTTTTTACTGGTTTTCAGTTTTGGCAGTCAAACGTTATGCATATTTTATTTCACGTGCAAAGACTTACATTGATTGTTTTTGGACAGTTGTTTCCGGATACTGTATTATCTGTCGATTTTAATTTATTTTCGACATTCTTGATAAAAAAATATCTAGAATGATGAATACACATGCGATGTTACGGATGGTCTGGTTGATAATTTTTCACATTGAACTCAACAGAATTGGACCTAGAAAGACTATAAAAAAAACAGTAAGCTAGGGGGAGGAGACACTGCCCTCTATTCGCTTTATCATACGGCCTCAGACTTTCGGCTAAATGTTTCGGATTTCAAATTTGGGACAATTGACATCTAACATTATTTACAGACTGGATATAAATCTTTGCATCTTGACTGCATGTAAGGTATTGATTGACGAATATCGTCATACATAAATATTATAATCGTATTGTGTCATTGAAATATTATAATAACATTTCCAGTTAATTGGGATCAACTGTTAGTTGCAATCCTCATCAATTACACCCTACCTGCAATAAAATCTATCCAGAACCGCAAAAATATAAACTTATTTTAAAAACTTGTGATAAACAGTTCGGGCTAGTAAACTTTGGTTCGGACTAGTGAAAAATTCCATCTGGTAGCCCGAACGGGCCAGTGGTTTCAAAAGTGAAATTCGCACACTGACTCTTTGTTAAAGTGTGCGTACCACCCCAAATATTTCCTATATCCCTTGATATATTGCTTTCATATCTTGAATAATGTTAACGTGCATATTTTGTATTAACGTCTTGTTATTGTAGTGTACATATTTTTCGGATTTCGGACAGCCCATTCATTGAGTATTATTGTTGTGGTTTTGTGAGTACTCTTCATGTAAAATACTGCTGTTTAGATGTTCATTTTTAGTCGTATATATATCAGGATTCAATACCTATACCTTAGTGAAAATGGCATCGGAAGAACATTTGTTCATTGTACTAGATAAAAGTAAACATTATATCTATCCATCTTATTGTTTATTGCAGTTTCAGTAATATTCTGTCTAAAAATGATTTCAACATGATATAATTATAAATCATGGCTAGGAAATGTGTATATATGAAGCAAAAATTAAAAATAGATGGTTCATTTTTTCCCCATTTACATGTATGTATATTTATCTATGTATACATCTTTTGTTGTAAACAGTTATGCAACATGTCGGGAAACGCCCAGGACAAATATATCGACGTAATGATTTTTTCACTTATGTGGGTGTATGTTGGCTCCACTTCACACGATACAGTCATTGTAGTTTAATTGAAAAATGCATCTTACAATGTGAGATGAGTTCTGGGTTCAAGCCCCAGCAGTGGCCTATCAAGTGTGAAATATGGAGCCATTATGATTAAATATACACAGTTATCTTTTTAAACAATACAATTAAATAATAGGAATAATGTTAAAGGGGAATTGCTGCTTAGCTATTTTTGACATTGAATAACAGGGTTTATATACACCCCAAGGATAAATGCTTCTAAATTTGTAAAAAAAACAAACAAGTCGAAGTGTGCAGAATATTAAACATTTGCAACTTTCTGATGTCTAAAAGTCATCAAATGCCACTTAAAGTTCACTTTTTTTGTACAAAATAACCCATTTTGTGCTGTCCATTATCGGTTAATGTTTTACGCTGTCAGGTCCAGAAGCGCTCATTCTGTAGCATGTTTGGACCATAATCTATAATGCGACCAAGTTTCAGCAGATTCGGCCCAGTGGTTCTGATTTTATACGCTGTGCCTAGCTTTTATTGAGTATAAGTACTATTACTCACTGATTTATGCATATGAGCTCGGCTGTTTTCGAACAAAACCTGAGGTTTTGTCATAGCAAGCTCATTGTGTCATGAAGTGTCTTTTCGCCATCCGGCGTCCGCCATGCTAAAACCTTAACATGAAGCCATTGTACCCACACATTTTTTTCGTACCCATTTTTTTCGTACCCAAATATTTTTCGTAATCGAATGTTTTTCGTACCCAAATTTTTTTTGTAACCATTTTTTTCCTACCAATTTTTTTTTTGTACCCAAATTTTTTTTTCGTACCCATTTTTTTCGTACCCACATTTTTTTCGTACCCAATTTTTTTTCGTACCCACATGTTTTCGTACCCAAATTTTTTTTTGTACCCTTTTTTTCGTACCCTTTTTTTTGTACCCAAACTTTTTCGTTCCCACTATTTTTTTTTACCCAAAATTTTTCGTACCCAATTTTTTTCGTACCCAAATTTTTTTCGTTCCCATTTTTTTACTACCCAAATTTTTCGTACCCAAATTTTTTCATACCCAATTATTTTTTGGTTCCCATTTTTTACGTACCCAATTTTTTTTCGTATCCAAACGTTTTCGTACCCACATTTTTATATTCTTATGGAATGAGTGATGTATTGGACGTCATCATTGATGACGTTCATTCGAACGAATGATAAAGGGGGCTAAGTTCCGTTTAGCTGGGGCAAATTACTGCGATTTGGGTCTCTTGAAAACTAGTCGGTAACTTTTGCTGAAATTTGACATGTATATGGAGAAGAATGCGATCTACCTGTTGGCGTAGGCGTTATACCTGGGAAAAATCTAGTTTTTTGATTAAATCACGAAAAAGTTTCGCAAGTTTGACAAAACCGGAATTACAAAATGCGGTATGTGGATATACCGAAATCCTACCGAAATCCCCGAAATCAAACTTTGATAAAACAATGTTTCATTAGTGATTTCAGTGTATTTCGCAACGATCTATATTAAAATACGCAGTTTTTCAATAAACAATCAATATTAATGGGGATTTCGTGGGATCTCGGGGATTCCTGGGGATTTTGGTAATTACGGGAATTTCGGTATTTCTTCACACCCGTCAAAATGGCTGCTTCGTCAGAATGAACGCTTAGAAAGTATTTACAAAAAAACATCATCACAAACGATGTAAAGTGAACGCTACTTATCTGTTTTGTAGATAAGTATACGATCCATTGGAAAACACTAACATTTGACATAAAAAAACGCCAGTGGATATGGAAATCTTCATCGTTCGAAATAGCAGACGGCGTCGACCAATGGCTGCCAATACAGGTTCGAAAAAAACGCGAGAAAGTATTAACAAAATAACATAATTAAAAATGATGTAAAGTGAACGCTAATTCGCTGTTTTGTAGATAAGTATACGATCTATTGAAAAACCATAACATTTGACATAAAAACACCCGTGGATATGGAAATAGCAGACACCACACGGTGTCTCATCTGATTCTACGCCGTTTGCCAAGGCCGATAATATAATGAATGGAAATGCACAAACTCAGTAACTGGCAAGCATTTATGCATTAGTAGGTTGTTTCGTGATTATTTAGAAACGACTACATAATTCTTTTGGTTCAGCCAGTGCAACTTAACAGAAATAAGTATAAAAAGTTTCTACACCTGACAATGTGACAACTTAATACAAGGTAAGTTGTTTACATTATTTAAAATATTGCAAGCTTACAGTATACAACAATAAACAGCTGGTACAATGAAATGTCATCGTTTTAATTTTAATAAGCCCGTGGTTAATTACCCTTTTTAATCTTATGGATCAATGCATCTCTAACACCTTCAATTGACTTGTTCATGAAAAATATACACCCTCAGTGCATGTTATCCCATACACAATCACTCACTAAGGCTCGATTGGTCATTCTCGGCTCGGGTACTACTTACCGGTACATGTACCCCCGGGTACTCTTTACTTTACTTACTTGTACCCCGGGTACGGTAATTAAACTTAAACATACCTGCAAATATTAGATTGTATCTGAGTTGTATATCCGCCCAAAATCCGATGTCGTTAAACATGCTACAGATTAACGTAAAACAATATTGTTAACCTTAAACAAACTTCTCTTTTAAAAAATCTGCATCAACATGCTTTTTAGTATGAGTGTTGAGAGGACGCCATAGGAATAAGCAAGTAATCAAGAATACGTCTCTGTTTCTGCTTTTATTTCCTTCATGTATAATGACGATAAGGATTGACGACTAACATTGACGACAATGATCACAAGTATTTACGACTAACACTGACAACAAGCATTGGCGACTAGATGTAACATTGACGATTCTCTACAATAAATTAAATTAACAATAAAAAATGAATATAAGATTATAGTACAACAGATATGCTTTTCAAAGTATAATATAATAGCATACACTCATTAGAATAAGAGGTTTCATAAATAACAATTTGAAACATTTTCAATAAATATCGAAATATCTTATACAATATTTATTACACAGCATGAATTAATTGTTAAAACATAATATAAATACCAAATATGGTGTTCCCCATTTAACGGACCTCGCAAACCAAAAAATGTTTCTTTAAAAAAATCTATGACGGTAAAAAGTGAACGTGCGACGTCGCGGACAATATACTTGACAACGTCATACAATGACGCGACTTTAAACAATTTAAGATTTCAAATTGAATCACATTAATGATTTTAAAAATGAGTTTTGATAATACATTGTTTAAATGCCATTTAACAGAAAATTGACATAAATGTAAACATAATTAATTTTTACAAAATAGCCGACAACAACCGATTTAGTGTTAAAATTCCCGGGTACGTTTTAGTATATTTACCGTACCCAGGGTACGAGCCTTACAAACTGTATTATTATTATATCTCACCGACTACCTTCACCTTGTTGTGTTTCAACCTGAAATTTATGTAAAATCCGGCTTTCTTTACTTTTATTTTTCATTCATTTGATTACGCAATTGTTGACGTATCTCGTGGAAAATTATTTGAATCTTTGAATTTTAGTGACGACAAGATGGAAGTGTGAATTTATTTTAAAAATGAATCTAAGATGTATTTAATTTTTGTGTGTTTGTCATGCATAGTTCAGTGTTTTCCAGAAAAATTTGAGTAGCCAGTTATATGGCCGGCAACTATGCAGTAAAACCAAAGCATATATGACATTAACTTGATATATTTGGGAAAAGTAGCCGGCATCAAGAGTTAATGTAACCGGCAAAATCGCTAGCTGCCGGTATTTAAAGAGAACACTAATAATAGTGAACTAATTCTCTACGACGGGATTACAGCTTTGTAAAATTGTTTTTTGGGTGATAATGGTTAGTAATTCATACTAATGTTATTAAAAAATATTGTGCTTTAAATTTAATTTTGAGAATGGGATGGAAGGACAGAAAATGAAGAGCATACAGGAATGGAAATAAGTGGTTTACCGTGAGCCCGGGGCAAGTAGATTTTGGCCTGGGCAACTCAATTTTAAAAGTTAATAAACTTCTCTTTTTTAAAGCTTAAAACAATTCACTGCAATAAAAATTGAAAAACAATTGATCACCATGGATCAATACTAGTTAAATAACATTCATTATTTAGGAATAGGACATGATTCAATTCAGGCTCATAATAAAACATCATGCATTGAACATGTGTTGTCAGCAAATGTATTTAATTATCTATTATTTTATTAAAAGAATGTATAATATTCACATGTTCATATTTCTGGGCTCGTTATTCTTTATCTGGGCAACCAAAATACTAAAGATGGTTGCCCACAATAGTAAACAGTTAGTTTCAATCCCTGGCATATCATTGTATCTCTATTGTTATAAGCATTGAATTAAAGTTGTGATTGAGGTTAGCTTGTTGTTTATAGTATATTTACATTTTAGCTTGACTGTTATATATGAAATATATATAGTCGAGCTATCCTACTCAACCCGGCGTCGGCGTGCGCGTTGGAATGTTTGCGTACCACCTCAAATATATTTCCTATGTCCATTGACATATTGCTTTTATATTTTGCATACTTCATTACCGACATAACCCCAATCTATAAACAAGAGCAGACAACTCATTAACTGTATCAAGCATTTTAACAGAATTAGGCCCTTTTTCACTTAGAATATGCATATTATTGATAAATCTATGTTAAAGTTTGCATATGACCTCAAATATTTTTTATGTCCCTTGACATATTGCGTTCATACACCATGTATTTTGCTTATTAACCAACATGACCCCAATGTATAAACAAGAGCAGATAACTGTATCAAGCATTTTGTAACAATTATGGCCTTTTTTTCACTTAGAATAAGCATATAATTGATAAATCCATTTTAAAGTTTGCGGGGGGAGCATATAGTCGCCGCTTCGTCTGTCCGTCCGTGCACAATTTTGGTCCGGGCTGTTTCTCAGCAACTAATGACTGGAATTCAATTAAACTTAATGGGAAGCTTCACTACCAAGAGGAGACATGCATGTTATCAGCCGGTTCTGGTCGGATGATTTTTCATAGAGTTACAATGTATGGCCCTTTGAAATTTTCCATTAACTGTACATAAAGTGCAATTCTTGTCCGGGCTATTTCTCAGCAACCAATGACCGGCATTCAATGAAATTTATGGGAAACTTCACTACCAAGAGGACAAGTGCATATTATCAGCCGGTTCTCGTCGGATGATTTTTCATAGGGTTATGGCCCTTTGAAATTTTCCATTGAACATATAGTGCAATTCTTGTCCGAGCTATTTCTCAGCAACTTATTGTGGGAATTCACTGAAACTTCATGGGAAGCTTCACTACCAACAGGAGATGTGCATATTATCAGCCGGTTATGGTCGGTTGATTTTTCACAGAGTAATGGCCCTTTAAAATTTTCTATAAACTGTACATATTTATGTCGTGCAATTCTTGTCCGGGCTATTTCTCCCAAACTACTGACTGGAATACAATGAAGCTTTATGGGAAGCTTAACTACCTCTAGGAGATGCGCATGTTATAAGTGGGTTCGGGTTAGATGATTTATTAAGAGAGTTATGGCCCTTTGAAATTTTTAAGTTACTTAACCATCCATTGTATTATTTTGTCCAAAGGTATGCCCCTCAAGACGTTTCCTTTTATCTGAATATATAGTGCAATATTGTAACCAAAAAACCTTTGGGGAGCATCACCCGTCACCGATTGTTTCTTGTTTATCATCAAATTTGATTCATGCTTTGACAAAACAACACTAACCTGACATACCACAATGGACACCACCCAAACATGAAATAAAATCTTATTATTTTATGCTTTACAGTGGTTTATAGAGAAATATCAGTGAATTAAAACTGATAATTTCACTGTTTCAAACAATGAAAATTTTCAGTGAAAATTATCGATAATTTTCACTGTTGAAAATTATCGATAATTTTCACTGTTTATGTTAAATGACGAAATGACGTCATTTTCCCAACGAAATTCTTTAGTTAAACTCTTTAACAATGTATATAAACTGTGAAATAAAGCATAAAATAAAAAGAAAATTTGTTGTGTTCGGTGGATTATCGATTTTAATTCACTCGTGATCACATAAAATGTATATTTTCACTAGTGGCTGCGCCACTCGTGAAAATATTATTTTCTATGATCATTCGTGAATTAAAATCGATAATCCACCGAATCCAACAAATATCCTCTATTTAGTTTGTTTTATGTCTTTACAAATGTTAAATGTTTTCGTACCAAAATAGTTTTCGTACCTTCATTTTTTTAGTTCCCTATATTTTTTCGTACTCTAATTTGTTTTTGTAACCAAATTTTTTTTTCGTACCCAAATTTTTTTCGTAACCAAATTTTTTTCGTAACCAATTTTTTTCGTACCCGAATTTTTTGTACCCATTTTTTTCGTACCGAAATGTTTTTCGTACCCAAATTTGTTCGTACCCAATTTTTTTTCGAACCCATTTTTGTCGTACCAAAATGTTTTTCGTACCCAAATTTGTTCGTACCCAAATATTTTTTCGTACCTAAATTGTTTCGTACCCAAATTTTTGTCGAAATAATCGGCTTTCAATTTGATTTGATCTCCCCACTCTTTCCATCCCGCGAAACCCTTAAGGTGTCGCAACTCTAGTACCCATTTATTTTTTTCGTACCCAAATGTTTTTCGTACCCAATTTTTTGGTCGAAATAATCGGTTTTCAATTTGATTTGATCTCCCCACTCATTCCATCCCGCGAAACCCTTAAGGTGTCGCAACTCTGGTATAAAAATGAGTGATGTATTGGACGTCATCATTGATGACGTTCAATTGAACGAATGATAAAGGGGGCTAAGTTTCGTTAAGTTGGTGCAAATCACTGCGATTTGAGCGCCTTGAAAACTGGTCGGTAACTTTTGCTGAAATTTGACATGTACATGGAGAAGAATGCGATCAACCTGTTGGCGTCGGCGTTATACCTGGGAAAAATCAAGTTTTCGAGTATTTTGTGTTTAATTTTTTTGTGGGAACGGGCACGCGCACAAATAAACATTGTGACGTCACTTCACGAACAGCGCTAGAGATTCGCCATCTTGTAACGCAACAAAGAAACTCAGTGTTATTAATTCAATAAACACAGAAAAATATGATTGTGTTTAATAATCATTAATACAAATGTCTATATTTTGTGCAGCGGATGTTTATTCAGACAGATACGGCAGAATTATGTAAGTATCTTTGTGTACGTTACAGTAGAGTTGATACTAGTGGTAAACAACTGCGTACCGGTAAAGTTCAATCTAGCCGATTTTACTATGCAAGAAATTTAAGTATCTCACTGGCAAAATGAGCTTGACACATAAACAACAACCGGATCCGACTTACATCGACATAATATTGTGGTAATCTGATCCAATGCAAATTACTTATGTTTGATAACGTTTGATGAATTCGTTATATCAATATGCATTAACTTTCAAGGGGAATAATTTTAATTGAAATGTGCGATTCAATGACAGTGTTATATTGGGATAATAAGTCGTTTAGCCGTTATCATGATAAGTATTTAGTTTGTTGTGTTTCATTTTCATTAAAAACATATTTTTACTGTTTTTTTCTTAAAGTAAAACAGTTCAGTAGTCATTATATCTTGAATTTTAAATATTGAAATAGATGTCGGATATTTCATATTTTCCTACGTTGCTACGTAAGCTAGTTGTCAACATAATTATTAATATACTGATTTACCTTTTACGCAAACAGTTGTGCAACTGTTGTCTACGTAATGATACGCTGTTTAATGTATATAATGTCTTCCTGCCCGTGATGATAATAAGTCTTTAACTAAACAAACCCCAGCAATGTCAATGGTCTGTCAACATTAGAAAAATATTAGCTAAAGAAACTTCAGCGTACAATTTATATAGTATTGACATACCTGAACGCTGAAGCCAACCCCATATCGAAAGTCAACCAGAGTCGTAACATATTTATGTCACGCTATAAATCAAAGAATACTCATTGTCTTGGATACATTTCTACATATATTGGTGAATGAATAAAAATTACTGCACCGAGGAATATTTTAAGGTTCAAATGTTTCAAATGCATCTTACAATAGATGAAAATAACTCTCATCAGTCTGAAATTCACAATTTTGACGCCTTGTCGCTTTGTCCAAGACTAGTTTTAATTGGATACTTTCGAACGACCTTGACATTTTTTGCTGAAATTGTAAACATTACTTTCGTTTTCTGAAATCTATTATTTGTGATTAACAACATAAGTCTGGTGGATTATAAAACTGATTTCAGTGTGAATTGGGTAGTTATAAATATTTACTGTGAGTTTGTATTTACACTACAATTTGTTCACAAAACAAGCCAGAATATTCTAAAATACCGGGAAATGTCATTCTGAATTTGAAAACACTTGACCACATGGTATGTCACTAAAAGTAGTAATACCATCATATGACCGTGAAATCTCGGGAGATTCGCATTTCAAGAAAGTCTGTCACATCGCTGTTTTTCTCGATATGTTAGAGCAGAATAGATAAATTTTAAATGTTTAAGATAGTATTTTGTGAAAGAATATATCAGTTAAATGTGAAAAATGTCAATCTTTCCAATCAAGTGATTGATATGGGCCAATAACTGCATTTAAAAGCTGTTTTGGACCGGTCTTTGTTAACTGTCAACTTTTCGGGATTTTCTGGTTGACTTTCCTAATGGGGTTGGTCCATAACTTTAAAGTCGCGCCAGTCAAAAATCGTAAAAAGCGACATTTAAAGTTATGGTAGCCAGAATTAGTATGAAGTACATATATCTTGTGACGTATTTTCATTTTAAATCTTGAATTAAATGACGACTTGAATTTAATGACGACAAGTCGGACATGCAGTTAAATATTTTAATACGTATATCGTGTGACATAATTTCATTTAAACTCTAGATTGTAACGACATTAGTCTGACGCGTGCGGCGTTATTTTATTTAACAGTAAAACAAAAATTAAGCAGACTATCAAAAGAATACAAAAAGTGTACTGGTAAATAAAAACTCCTTCATTCCGTATAAAGATTGTACGTTACAGCAGAGCTCCAGATAACTTTTCTGAGTAATTGGGTAAATACCCACTACTTTTGAGTTCAATTGGGTATTTTCAAATTCAATTGGGTACAAAAAAGTCGGTACCCACTACTTTAATTGACAATTGGGTACTTTTGTTTTAAAATTGGGTATGTTCATTGTCTTAAATTCTCACCTGCTTACCTGAATAAGCTGGTTGCAGTTCCACTCTTAATTGATTAGTTTTAGAGATTTTGTGTAATTATGTAGATGTATCCATAATATACAGTCTTGATTTAAAAAAAAAAGTTCAATGATTTTTTCCACCAGTTTTCTTACAATGTGAGCACTGACAGCGATTGCCTCCGACACAATATCGTCAAGAATTAGTTTCACTATATTTTCCGCTTCTGATTTTGTGTTGCCTGCGGTTAAATATCTTAAAATTGAGTTTCTTAGTGCTTGGGATACGATGTTTCCATTTTTAAGGCCTCACGGTTTGGACGTTTTCACAACAATAACACGTATACTGAAAGCGCTTGGACAAAGCGGAAAGAATCCGGGTATTTCGGACCAGGGTATTTCCGGGACAGATTTACTTGTTATGCAAAGGAAAAATATGATATGCGTAATCGGCAATTTCAATTGGGTTTCGGAACGCATGGTTTTATTTTTCTATGTGTAATCGGCAATTTTACATTGGGTATTTACACAAATGCGCACCTTATCTGTAGCTCTGTTACAGTAATCTGTGAAACAACGTCATTAATAAAACAAAAAATATGTTTGACCACAACAGTGGCTAATAATGTTTACGAAAAATACAAACAATATAGATTTATCTATTACATAACATATTAGAATTTTATCATGCATTTATAATCACTCATAAAGAGATTTCAATATACAGTTACATGCATAGACAGTTTTTTTAAGCCAGTGCCTTTTGAATTCAGAAAATAAGCAAGATAAACCATAAAATTGTAGTGTTTTTCCCAGGAGGGCAAAGGGGCATGGCGCATTACTTTCAAAAAGGGCATTTTAGCGCGCAGTTTAGGCAAAAAAGGGCAAACACGTTCCCTGAATACCTGAACTACGGGGAAACATGTAATCGCATCAGAAGCAGTTGTGGAAAAAATAACATATAAACAAGCACATTTAATGGTAATTGATGTTCTTAACTTACTATGAGTTATATTAATATATTTACCTTGCAATATACATTTAAGTTCTATGCTGTTTCAATAAACTGTACAGCACGACAAACATAATAAAGCAATATATGCATATGAATCTGATTATACCCAGATCCACTAACATATAAATGAAACCATGTTTGTCTTATCCCATTTTCTAACAATAATCTTGCCTGATGTTTAAAATAACATTGCGAGTAAATTGATCGCTAACAATATGCAAACACTCGTTTCCGTGACATACATCCACCGAGTAGATTACAAATAAATAAATAATGTTGTTGCTATCTAAAACATTGTTATGCATCGTTGATTATCACAGACATTTCATTAATTCCTTCTTATTGTGTAACCTCCATCGTTAATTCGATCGTTTACGACGTTATTTGCCATTTTTGCCGAGTCACAATTTAATTCTGTATAGTCCGCCATGTTGTTAAAATGTCAAATGATGTAAGCGACAGGTGCGCATAGCAACGTTAAATCGTATACGTGATTCGCATTTTGTTAAATTAGTATACGTCTCAGAAATTATTTTAATACTTAGATCTAATTATCTTAAAGACAAAAACGATAAAGAATAAATTCGTTTGTGTTTTTAAGTGTAATTATGCGTGAAAATTTATGTTTTGATATAACTGAATAATGCATGCAATGCACAATTGCCACGAGAATAACATCGAGTTTTTCATCAAAAGTCTCCGAAGTAACGATTTTATCGTGGAGGTGTACACATTGCCGACCGAAAAGTGCGCCTGGTATAACATAGCTTCTGGCATTATCGATTGATACTGACACGGAGTTATTCACGCATAACTAATTCACAGCTTTGGAGCAGTCAGTAAGACCTACCTATAAATCGAGCACTGTATTAGATTAAATCTGCTCAATTAATATAGTCGATTAGACGTTGACGTCTCTCGAGTAAATAAAGCACAGTCGGAGCGTCACAGACAATCAAGGACGCTGATTTTGCGGACCAAGTTAGGTCATAAGGCAATAAAGATGTTATCGATAAGGGCGCGTGGCGAAATTTGCCTTTGAAAAGGGCAGAGTGGCTATCCGTGAGGGCGGCGTGGCTTTTCGCCACGCTAAAATGGCCTGGGAAAACACTAAATCGGGAAAAATAGATAGTAAACCACAAAATTGAGAAAAATGAGGCATTATTAATATGATTATAAATAACAGAATTACAATAATATTGTTTTTAAGTGCATGATTGAGTGCATTTTTAAATTTATATTATAAAATGCTGCTTGAATTTCTTTTTACCTTTCATACATGTATGTAAAAAAAGAAATATCATCTGCTAGTGCAAAATATGACTGGGAAAGCTGGTTTATTGTCATTTCGTAGCAAAAGAGAAGAAAATAAGTGCATTAAATAAATGAATTAATATTTTTGTATCTGGAATAGTTGTATTTTAAATCGATCCTCCACCCTATTATGGTCGAATAAGGGCTAAATTGCTTAACGACTTGAAATGAAAAGGCATATTGGTTGATCGTGTAGCGTTTATGTGCAAAATTTGATGGCCAATTGATAAAGCTTGTTGATGCCAAAACAGGTAATAATAATAATTTATTATCAGGTACATGTACACAAGCAAATAAGTATATTTAACCCTTTCAGTGCGGGAACCGAATTTTAAAGGCCTTTGAAAACAGTTTGGATCCAGATGAGACGCCACAGAACGTGGCGTCTCATCAGGATCCAAACTGTTTGCTATTCTGAAAGTATTCTTTGAAAAAAAATCGAAGAAAATGCTAATTTTAGAAATTCAGCAGACGACATTTTAGCAGACGACAAATTTCCCAGCATGCAAAGGGTTAAGATGCTTAAGTTGTGGAAGACTCATAATCAGGTTTGGTGTCCCTCAAACCCTAAGCGTCTTGTTATTCCTTATGCAGTTTGTATAGATAGTGCCGCATCCTGACACGTAAAGCTTGTGCTTTGTTGGCAGCGTTAGTTGGCTGTTAACAGGTTCATTGTGGTTATCTCCACCATCAGTCTGTCTGTCTGTCCTAGCCACTATCTCTTACACCATAAGCACTAGAACCTTGAAACTTAAACACATGGTAGCTATTGGAATTTTGATCTGACCCCTGGGTCAAAAGTTATAGGGGTTGGGGTGGGGACGGGTCAGAGATTTTCACTCATTGTTAGCTCGACTATTATATATGAAATATATATAATGGAGCAATCCTGATCAGGTCGGCGTTACCTTTAGCGTGCACATGTTAAAGTTTGTGTACTACCCTAAATATTTTCTTTGTCCTTTAACAAATTACTTTTATATTTTTATGCCCCCCCCCCTTCGAAGAAGAGGGGGTATATTGCTTTGCACATGTCGGTCGGTCCGTCCACCAGGTGGTTTCCGGATGATAACTCAAGAAGGCTTAGGCCTAGGATCATGAAACTTCATAGGTACATTGATCATGACTCACAGATGACCCTTATTGATTTTGAGGTCACTAGGTCTAAGGTCAAGGTCACTGTGACCCGAAATAGTAAAATGGTTTCCGGATGATAATTAAAGAACGCTTATGCCTAGGATCATGAAACTTGATAGGTAGATTGATCATGAATCGCAGATGACCCCTATAGATTTTCAGGTCAAGGTCAAAGGTTAATGTCACGGTAACCCGAAATAGTAAAAGGGTTTCCGGATGATAACTCAAAAACGCTTATGCCTAGGATCATGAAACTTGATAGGTACATTGATCATGACTCGCAGATGACCCCTATTGATTTTGAGGTCACTAGTTCATACATGTACTTCTTTACCAACATGACCCTAATCTATAAACAAGAGCAGACAACTGTATCAAGCATTTTGACCTAATTATTGCCCTTTTTATACTTAGAATATGCATATTATTGATAAATCTATGTTAAAGTTTGCATACCACCTCAAATATTTTCTATGTCCTTTGACATATTGCTTTCATATTTTGCATACTTCATTACCAACATGATCCCAATCTATAAACAAGAGCAGACAACTGTATCAAGCATTTGACAGAATTATTGCCCTTTTATACTTAGAATATGCATATGTAATTGATAAATCTATGTTGAAGTTTGCAAACCACCTCAAATTTTTTCTATGTCCTTTGACATATTGCTTTCATATTTTAAATACTTCTTTACCAACATGATCCCAATCTATAAACAAGAACAGACAACTGTATCAAGCATTTGACAGAATTATTGCCCCTTTTATACTTGGATAATTGAACATTTTGCTTAAATTGCCATAACTTCTTTATTTATGATCACATTTGATTCATACTTTGACAAAACAACACTTACCTGACATACCACAATGCACTGCACCCTAACTATCCCCCATGTCCCACCCCAGAATCCCCCCCCCCCAATTTTTTAATATAATTATTTTTGAAAGTTCATCTTTTAAATTACCACCAACCCACATAAACCCCCGCTCTCCATTATGGCTTACATTAACCTGTCAAGCACTCGAAATCTCTTATGACAATACGGTCAATCTCAACCATGCATGGCCGCATTACAAACCCTGGGGCGCCTCCTGGGTCAAACATGCCGCGTGGGAATACGCGTCAGCCTTTGCCGCACCATTTTTCACCAATTGACTTCAAATTCATACTAAAGATTTCTTATGACAACACAGTCTATCTCGACCATCCATGTTCACATTACCCACCCCAGGGCCCTGCCCACTTTGGTGGTAAAGATCCCAAGCTATTTCAGCATAATTAAAATCCAAGCCATTTTTGTGGTCAAGACCCGAGCTTTCTCACCATAATTAAAATCCAAGCCAGTTTGGTGGCAGAGACCCCGAGCTATTTCAGCATAATTAAAATCCAAGTCAGTTTAGTGGTCAAGATCCTGAACTATTTCGGTATAATTAAAATCCAAGCCAGTTTGGTGGTCAAGACCCCGAGCTTTTTAAGCATAATTAAAATTCAAGCCTTTTTTGTGGTAAAGACCCCGAGATTTCTAACCACAATTAAAATCCAAGCCAGTTTGGTGGCGGAGACCCCGAGCTATTTCAGCATAATAAAAATCCAAGTCAGTTTAGTGTTCAAGATCCTGAACTATTTCTGTATAATTAAAATCCAGGCCAGTTTGGTGGTCTAGACCCCAAGCTTTTTCAGCATAATTAAAATCCTAGCCAGTTTCGTGGGGGAGACCCTGAGCTATTTCAGCATATTTAAAATCCAAGTCAGTTTAGTGGTCAAGATCCTGAACTATTTTGTTATAATTAAAATCAAGGCCAGTTTGGTGGTCAAGAACCCGAGCTTTTTCAGCATAATTAAAATCCTAGCCAGTTTCATGGCCGAGACCTCGAGCTATTTCCACATATTTAAAATCCAAGCCAGTTTGGTGAAGATTCTGAAATATTTCGGCATAATTAAAATCCAAGCCAGGTTGGTGGTCAAGATCCCGAGCTATTTCAGCATAATTTAATTCTAAGCCAGTTTGGTGGTCATGACCACGAGTTATTTCAGCATAATTAAAATCCAAGCCGTTTTGGTGGTCAAGACCCCAAGCTATTTCAGCATATATTGTTTTCGGCATAATTTTTTCTTACCCAATTGTTTTCGTACACACATTTTTTGGTACCTATTTTTTTTTCTGTTTTTTGACAGAATAATGCCACCTTTTATAGTTAGAAAATTGAAAATTTGGTTAAATTTTGTGTTCAGGTCTACTCTTATCCTATTTGTGTAAAGGTCTACTTTTATCCTAAAGTATCAAAGCTATATCGTCTACTTAATGTTATAAGTCATGTAACTGACATTTTTATACATTTTATCTTTTTTTTTCCATTTTTGTGTTTTTTATTAATGTGACATACATCAACTGTTTAATAATATTAAGTAGCATAACTGACATTTAGTTAAATTTTCAGGAGAAGGAAAAAACTGCTTTATTAAAATAAAATAGGGATACTTACAGAGTAAAACAAACACATGGGATATTTTCTGATTTGAATACTGGTATTTTACGCATCTTTAGGCAGTTCTGTGTACCAAGGATAAATACAATACTTAAACATTCATGTACAATGCACAATACTAAAAACCTGAATTGTAACTGTAATGTATTTCAGATTCAGAGATGTCTGTTTTGTTTCTAAGGTCATGTGAAAAATTAAGTTTATATGTTTAAAGGTTTAAAATTGCAAATTGTCCTCTTACTTGCCCTTTTATTTCAAGATAGAATACTTTCCTTCCCAGAGGAAAGAGATCTGGGTTTGAATCCCAGTGGGGGCTTCAGAGGATGATTCATTTTAAGAAAAATGAATATATTTGCTTTACTTTGTCTCAAACTTAACCAATTAAATCTGACAATGCCTTTAAAAGTATGCAGTTTTTGATAATTCAATTATGCGTAAAACATGTATAATTTTAGGGTAGACTAAGACAGCAAACTAAGAATGGGCATCCATTTTACTTTTTTAAGTCAATACAACAATAAATGCATATAGGAACACATATATAAATTAAAAATGCAACAATCAGAGGACATAATCAATTAAATAGTAAATGACTACTTAAAATATTTTTTAGCACTGTTTGTTTTTCAGAGATTTGTGAATATGCCGTTTCATGTTCTTCTCCTTGAACAAATGCAATATGTGCTTTGGAACTGGTATCATATAGTGTTGGAAAGCTGGTGTTTCACGTCCAGAGGTTCTTTGCGTCCGGAAGCTGAAAATTGTATATGATCTCCCCACTCATTCCATCCCGCGAAACCCTTAAGGTGTCGCAACTCTAGTACTCAAATTTGTTTTCGTACCCAAATTTTTTTTTCGTACCCACACATTTTTTCGTATGGAATGAGTGATGTATTGGACGTCATCATTGATGACGTTCATTCGAACGAATGATAAAGGGGGGTAAGTTTCGTTAAGCTGAGGCAAATCACTGCGATTTGGGAGTCTTGAAAACTGGCCGAACACGTTTGCTGAAATTTGACATGTATATGGACCAAAATGCGATCTACCTGTTGGCGTAGGCGTTATACCTGAGAAAAATCTAGTTTTCGAGTATTTTGTGTTTAATTTTTTTTTTGTGGGAACGGGCACGCGCTCAAATAAACATTGTGACGTCACTTCACGAACAGCGCTAGAGATCCGCCATCTTGTAACGCAACAAAGAAACTCAGTGTTATTAATTCAATAAACACAGAAAAATATGATTGTGTTTAATAATCATTAATACAAATGTCTATATTTTGTGCAGCGGATGTTTATTCAGACAGATACGGCAGAATTATGTAAGCATCTTTGTGTACTTTACAGTAGATTTGATAGTGGTAAACAACTGCGTACCGGTAAAGTTCAACCTAGCCGATTTTACTACGCAAGAAATTTAGGTATCTCACTGGCAAAATGAGCTTGACACATAAACAACAACCGGATCCGATTTACATTCACACAATATTGTGGGAATCCGATGCAATGCAAATTACTTAAGTTTGATAACGTTTGATGAATTCGTTATATCAATATGCATTAATTTTCAAGGGGAATAATTTTAATTGAAATGTGCGATTCAATGACAGTGTTATATTGGGATAATAAGTCGTTTAGCCGTTATCATGATAAGTATTTAGTTTGCTGTGTTTCATTTTCATTAAAAACATAGTTTTACTGTTTTTTCCTTGAAGTAAAACAGTTCAGTAGTCATTATATATTGAATTTAAAATATTGAAATAGATGTCGGATATTTCATATTTTCGGACTTTGCTACGTAAGCTAGTTGTCAACATAATTATTAATATACTGATTTACCTTTTACGCATACAGTTGTGCAACTGTTGTCTACGTAATGATACGCTATTTAATGTCTATAATGTCTTCCTGCCCCTGATTATAATAAGTCTTTAACTCAACAAACCCCAGCAATGTCAATGGTCTGTCAACATGAGAAAAATATTAGCTAAAGAAACTTCAGCGTACAATTTATATAGTATTGACATACCTTTACGCTGAAGCCAACCCCTCATCGAAAGTCAACCAGATCGTAACATATTTATGTCATGCTATAAATCAAAGAATACTCATTTTCTTGGATACATTTCTACATATATTGGTGAATGAATGTAAATTACTGCACCGAGGAATATTTTAAGGTTCAAATGTTTCAAATGCATCTTACAATAGATGAAAATAACTCGCATCAGTCTGAAATTCACAATTTTGACACCATTGTGGCTTTGGCCAAGACTAGTTTTAATTTGGATACTTTCGAACGACCTTGACATTTTTTGCTGAAATTGTAAACATTACTTTCGTTTTCTGAAATCTATTATTTGTGATTAACAACATAAGTCTGGTGGATTATAAAACTGATTTCAGTGTGAATCGGGTAGTTTTAAATATTTACTTTGAGTTTGTATTTACACTATAATATTCACAAAACAAGCCAGAATATTCTAAAATACCGGGAAATGTCATTCTGAATTTGAAAACACTTGAGCACTAGTGCTGCAACAATATACCGGTATATCGGTATATATCGCAATACGCAATCCGCATATTGTATTGCGATACGATTTTCGTCATACCGGTACGAAAATTTTACAAACATGCATCTACATTTCGTTCAGAAAAGCCATCCAAAATAATGATATCAAGGTAAACAAAACAAAGCGGTATTTTGTAAAAATAAATTGTTACGTACAAATGGCATTCTAAAAAGTCTACTATACAGAGTAGCGTTGTTACATGGGAGCATTCATTCTATGCTTTTAAACGAATTATCGGTGAATTAATTACGCACAACTAAATGTTTCTTTCGATTCTGAAATGAGCATTATTAAATTTGTAATCCGAATTTCGGAAACATGCTTCCGAAATGTAATGCTAACGCGACAATAAAAAAAGTGCGTTATTCTTTTTCTCAATAAAAAGCGAAAGCGCGCAAAAATTATACAGACATGTAGAACGTCGCGTGCAAAGTGTGGGTGTATTTGTGTTGTATAAAACGGGAACATCACGTCATGCGATTTACGCGTGTTCAGTGGGAAAAAAAAACGCCCGATTGGAAGTTATTTCATCACATCTTTAAATAGTAACAAATGCTAAAATGTATTTGATATGTAAGAAAATTGGTGAATGTTTGTGTTTTGTGTTATTCTTGAGCATTTTTATAGTAAACATTTACCACAATTTGCTTTAAAACTGGAATATACGGGATTATCGGGTAATTGGCGAGTCATAACTTTGGTACAAGTAAGCAATATATTGCGATATATTGCAATACGGGTTTTTGAGCTGACAATATATCGCAATACGCTTTTTGGCGTATTGTTGCAGCACTATTTAGCACATGATATGTTACTAAAAGTAGAAATACCATCATATGACCGTGAAATCTCTGGAGATTCGCATTTCAAGAAAGTCTGTCACATCGCTGTTTTTCTCGATATGTAAGAGCAGAATAGATCAATTTTAAATGTTTAAGATAGAATTTTGTGAAAGAATGTATCAGTTAAATGTGCAAAATGTCAATCTTTCCTATCATGTGATTGATATGGGCCAATAACTGCATTTAAAAGCTGTTTTGGACCGGTCTTTGTTAACTGTCGACTTTTCGGCATTTTCTGGTTGACTTTCCTAAGAGGGTTGGTCCATAACTATAAAGTCGCGCCAGTCAAAAATCATAAAAAGCGACATTTAAAGTTATGGTAGCTAGAATTAGAAAAATATGTACAACTGAGCAATCAATCATGACAGACTGATGTCTCAGGTTAGTGCAGTGATTTTTCCACCTGATTCTCACCAAGGTGATCCCGGTTGATTTCACCACAATTGAATATATGTCAGTACACAAATACATTATACAGCAGGTAATGAAAATCGATAAATGTCTTAGTTGTAATTTAATTGTTTGCACAAATTTGGACACTCTTTGTGTCTGAGATATGTTGGGTTAAATGACCTTTACAACAAAACATACATCTCTGAATCTGCGATACATTACAGTTAAAGTTTAACACATGAAAATACCAGTATTCAGATCTGAAAATATCTTAAAAAACTCGTATGGTATGAAGTACATATATCTTGTGACGTATTTTCATTTTAAATCTTGAATTTAATGACTACTTGAATTTAATGACGACAAGTCGGACATGCAGTTAAATATTTTGATACGTATATCGTGTGACATAATTTCATTTAAACTCTAGATTTTAACGACATTAGTCTGACGCGTGCGGCGTTATTTTATTTAACAGTAAAACAAAAATTAAGTAGACTATCAAAAAAATACAAAAATTGTACTTGTAAATAAAAACTCCTTCATTCCGTATAAAGATTGTACGTTACAGCAGAGCTCCAGATAACTTTTCTGAGTAATTGGGATAATACCCACTACTTTTGAGTTCAATTGGGTATTTTCATATTCAATTGGGTACAAAAAAGTCGGTACCCACTACTTTAATTGACAATTAGGTACTTTTGTTTTAAAATTGGGTATGTTCATTGTCTTAAATTCTCACCTGCTTACCTGAATAAGCTTGTTGTAGTTCCACTCTTAATTGATTAGTTTCAGAGATTTTGTGTAATTATGTAGATGTATCCATAATATACAGTCTTGATTTTAAAAAAAAGTTCAACAAATTTTTCCGCCAGTTTTCTTACAATGTAAGCACTGACAGCGATTGCCTCCGACATAATATCGTCAAGAATTAGTTTCACTATATTTTCCGCTTCTGTTTTTGTGTTGCCAGCGGTTAAATATCTTAAAATTCAGTTTCTTTGTGCCTAGGATACGATGTTTCCATTTTTAAGGCCTCACGGTTTCGACATTTTCACAACAATAACACGTAGTCACAAAGACACTTTCTTCCGTACATATTATTGTGCTGAAGGTTATACTGAAAGCGCTTGGACAAAGCGGAAAGAATCCGGGTATTTCGGACCAGGGTATTTCCGGGACAAATTTACTCGTTATGCAAAGGAAAAATATGATATGCGTAATCGGCAATTTCAATTGGGTTTCGGAACGCATGGTTTTATTTTTCGATGCGTAATTGGCAATTTTACATTGGGTATTTACACAAATGCGCACCTTATCTGTAGCTCTGTTACAGTAATCTGTGAAACAACGTCATTAATAAAACAAAAAAATATGTTTGACCACAACGGTGGCTAATAATGTTTACGAAAAATACAAACAATATAGATTTATCTATGACATAACATTTTAGAATTTTATCATGCATTTATAATCACTCATAAAGAGATTTCAATATACAGTTACATGCATAGACAGTTGTTTTAAGCCAGTGCCTTTGAATTCAGAAAATAAGCAAGATAAACCATAAAATTAGGAAACATAGATAGTAAACCATAAAATTGAGAAAAATGAGGCATTATTAATATGATTATAAATAACAGAATTACAATAATATTGTTTTGAAGTGCATGATTGAGTGCATTTTAAAATATTATAAAACGCTGCTTGAATTTCTTTTTAGCTTTCATATGTAAAAAAAGAAATATCATCTGCTAGTGCAAAATATGACAGGGAAAGCTGGTTTATAATCATTTCGTAGCAAAAGAGAAGAAAATAAGTGCATAAAATAAATGAATTCATATTTTTGTATCTGGAATAGTTGTATTTTAAATAGATCCTCCACCCTATTATGGCCGAATAAGGGCTAAATTGCTTTCCGACTTGAAATGAAAAGGCATATTGGTTGATCGTGTAGCGTTTATGTGCAAAATTTGAGGGCCAATTGATAAAGCTTGTTGATGCCAAAACAGGTAATAATAATAATTTATTATCAGGTACATGTACACAAGCAAATAAGTATATTTAACCCTTTCAGTGCGGGAACCGAATTTTAAAGGCCTTTGAAAACAGTTTGGATCCAGATGAGACGCCACAGAACGTGGCGTCTCATCAGGATCCAAACTGTTTGCTAGTCTGATAGTATTCTTTGAAATTTTTTTAAAGAAAATGCTTATTTTAGAAATTCAGCAGACGACATTTTAGCAGACGACAAATTTCCCAGCATGCAACGGGTTATTAAGATGCTTAAGGTGTGGAAGACTCATAATCAGGTTTGGTGTCCCTCAAACCCTAAGCGTCTTGTAATTCCTTATGCAGTTTGAATTAGTGCTGCAACAATACGCCAAAAACCGTATTGCAATATATTGTCAGTTCAAAAACCCGTATTGCAATATATCGCAATATATTGCTAACTTGTACCAAAATTATAATTTGCCAATTACCCAATAATCCCATAAATTCCAGTTTTAAAGCAAATTCTGGTAAATATTTACTATAAATGTGCTCAAGAATAATAAGAAACACAAACATTCGCAAATTTTCTTAAGTATCAAATACATTTTTGCAATTGTTACTATTTAAAGATGTGATGAAATAACGTCCAACCGGGGCGTTTTTCCCACTGAACACGCGTAATTCAGCTGACGTGATGTTCCCGTTTTTATACAACACAAAATACACCCATACTTTCCATGCGACGTTCTACATGTCTGTATAATTTTCGCGCGCTTTTTATTGAGACAAAGGATAAAGCACTTTTTATTTGACGCTATAATTTTTTATTGTCGCGTTAGCATTCAAATTTGGAAGCGTGTTTCCGAAATTCGGATAACAAATAATGCTCAAATCAGAATCGAACGAAACATTTACAGCTGTGCGCAATTAATTCAACGATAATCTGTTCAAAAGCATCGAATGAATTCTCCCACGTAACAACGCTACTCCGTATAATACACTTTTTAGAATGCTTTTTGTACGTAAAAAATAATTTACACTTCTTTGTTTTGTTTACCTTTTTATCATTATTTCGGATGGCTTTTCTGGACGAAATGTGAATGAATTTTTGTAAAATTTTTGTACCGGTATGATGAAAATCATATCGCAATACAATATGCAGATTGCGTATTGCGATATATACCGATATACCGGTATATTGTTGCAGCCCTAGTTTGTATAGATAGTGCCGCATCCTGACACGTAAAGCTTGTGCTTTGTTGGCAGCGTTAGTTGGCTGTTAACAGGTTCATTGTGGTTATCTCCACCATCAGTCTGTCCGTCTGTCCTAGCCACTATCTCCTACACCATAAGCACTAGAACCTTGAAACTTAAACACATGGTAGCTATGAGCATTATTCGACCCTGCACTATTTAGAAGTTTGATCTGACCCCTGGGTCAAAAGTTAAAGGGGATGGGGTGGAGACGGGTCAGAGATTTTCACTCATTTTTAGCTCGACTATTATATATGAAATATATATACTGGAGCTATCCTCAAGGCTTTTTTTCCTTCTTTGCGAATGGCCGTGGAAGGACATTTCACAATTTTGCCAGGGACAATTCACAAACCTAATATGGCCGTGAATTTTACAAAATTGGCCGTTTTTTTCACAATTTTAACAATTTAACAACTTGGTTTTTCACAATTTTGAGAAGTTCGCGACTCAATTTTTCAAAATATTGAAAAATTCGCGACTCATTTTTTCACAATTTTAAAAAGTTCGCGACTCATTTTTTCACAAAGTGAGGGGGCCAGGGCCGCTTCACAAAGTCAAGAAAAAAAAGCCCTGATCGGATCCTGATCACGTCGGCGTTACCGTTAGCGTGCACATGTTAAAGTTTGTGTACTACCCCAAATATTTTCTTTGTCCTTTAACAAATTACTTTTATATTTTGCATACATGTACTTCTTTACCAACATGACCCTTATCTATAAACAAGAGCAGACAACTGTATCAAGCATTTTGACAGAATTATTGCCCCTTTTATACTTAAAATATGCATATTATTGATAAATCTATGTTAAAGTTTGCATACCACCTAAAATATTTTCTTTGTCATTTGACATATTGCTTTCATATTTTGCATACTTCATTACCAACATGATCCCAATCTATAAACAAGAGCAGACAACTGTATCAAGCATTCTGACATAATTATTGCCCTTTTATACTTAGAATATGCATATTATTGATAAATCTATTTTAAAGTTTGCATACCACCTCAAATATTTTCTATGTCCTTTGACATATTGCTTTCATATTTTGCATACTTCTTTACCAACATGATCCCAATCTATAAACAAGAGCAGAAAACTGTATCAAGCATTTGACAGAATTATTGCCCCTTTTATACTTAGATAATTGAACATTTTGCTTAAATTGCCATAACTTCTTTATTTATGAGCACATTTGATTCATACTTTGACAAAACAACACTTAACTGACATACCACATTGCACTGCACCCAAACTATCCACCATGCCCCAACCCAGAATCCCCCCCCCCAAATTTTATTTTTATAATTATTTTTGAAAGTTCATCTTTTAAATTACCACCAACCCACATAAACTACCCCTCTCCATGATGGCTTACATTAACCTGTCAAGCATTCGAAATCTCTTAAGACAATAGTTACGGTCAATCTCAACCATGCATGGCCGCATTACCAACCCTGGGGCGCCCCCTGTGTCAAACATGCGGCTTGGGAATACGCGTCGGCCTCTGCTGCACCATTTTTCACCAATTGACTTCAAATTAATACTAAAGATTTCTTATGACAACACAGTGTCTCGACCATCCATGTTCACATTACCCACCCCAGGGCCCCGCCCACTTTGGTGGTAAAGATCCCAAGCTATTTCAGCATAATTAAAATCCAAGCCATTTTTGTGGTCAAGACCCGAGCTTTCTCACCATAATTAAAATCCAAGCCAGTTTGGTGGCAGAGACCCCGAGCTATTTCAGCATAATTAAAATCCAACTCAGGTTAGTGGTCAAGATCCTGAACTATTTCGGTATAATTAAAATCCAAGCCAGTTTGGTGGTCAATCTTTGTGGTAAAGACCCCGAGCTTTCTAACCATAATTAAAATCCAAGCCAGTTTGGTGGCGGAGACCCCGAGCTATTTCAGCATAATAAAAATCCAAGTCAGTTTAGTGGTCAAGATCCTGAACTATTTCGGCATAATTAAAATCCAGGCCAGTTTGGTGGTCAAGACCCCAAGCTTTTTCAGCATAATTTAAATCCTAGCCAGTTTCGTGGGGGAGACCCTGAGCTATTTCAGCATATTTAAAATCCAAGTCAGTTTAGTGGTCAAGATCCTGAACATTTTCGGTATAATTAAAATCAAGGCCAGTTTGGCAGGGCTCGAATTTAACTTTTTTTTATACTTGCAAAACATTGCGAGCAGCTTTAATACTAACTCGCAAAATCAAAAACATGCTCGCAAATTTTAGTTTTATATTAAGTTATTTTTTCCACTTTTTATTTCCGTTTTTTTTTTAACTCAACAGTTAACTTTGCTTTCTCTTCCATATTGTTATTTACGTTTGTGGGAAAAAAGAAACTAGTTATTTTTCGCTTCGACGCCATGTCTGTTCAAGTTCAATGAACACGTGTGAGTAATCGACTGTTTCACGTTATCTGTACCAATACCATCCGCGTATCTGTACTATAAGTATACCAGTCTACATAAAAGGTGCGCACTTAAGCATACGGGTATTCGAACGTTCTATAAATTGACCTACGGTTTAGCGTTCATGACGTCGAGCGCATTAAGCAATATTACTCTTTTTTCGGCGAAGCTGTGTTAAGCCAGCTTTTCACCTTACCTGACCTGTGTAAGTATCCAATAAAATTCAAATAAATTTTCCCGCGGCTAGGTACGAATGAATACACTTCATTTATTCCATTGGCTGATTTGAGTATACCACCAGAACATTGGAAACATAGCCGCGTCTTTGTAACACTGTTCTACTGCATGAAACAATTTTATCTCTAATGAAAAGGCTTAATAGAAAGAACAGTTTTACACTCAATTCTTGACATATATAAAGTTTGTTCGTGCACCTTTTATTTTCATAGAAGTACCAGCGCAAAAGCGTTTATACTTAAAGGCTATGTTCTCATATTAAGTGCTTACTTCCATATCCTGTCAACATGTTAACATGTAAAAGTATAAAGAGCAGTGAAAGCGAGGCCTCACTTAAATGGATTGCATTTCAACCCGCGAGGTATCGAGTGTATATACAGGTCATCACCGGAGTTCGCGACCAGTCCAATAATCGTTATATAATAAAGACGCTATCCGTGAACTAGGTGACCTGGAATTTTCTTTAGACCAGAAATATTATGGTATGTCAATAATAGATTCTTAATGTGTTTTCAACAATACAATGACAAATATCATTTGTGATTAATTTAACAATAATTATTCCACCATATTTACTAATGTATTAAGAATGAGCGCGATAATTCTCGATTTTGTTAATAATCGAGTCAAATGGCAATGCCCGACAAACCACTAAAACAGGTTTGTTCGAAGAACGCGCCTATAAATACGGATACTTCGCGTGTGGCCGGTTGACTCATATGTTTTAATTTCACTTCCATTCTTCTTTTGGTTTTCTGTTTTGTTTCTATAGGTTTATGACCAGACTATGTAATAATGTATAATAAGCCGGGAAAACTCCGCGAAACATCCCGTACTGCATGTGATGCAGCTAAGAACTGCACAGAAAGACATTCGCTATCCTTGATCTCATTCATTGAACTATGAACGCCGTATTTTTTAAAAAAGATATTTCTTGTTTCACTATTTCTTTACTCGCAAAAAAATACTAGTGGCTACAAACTTAACTCGCAATCGGTATTTTTCACTCGCATTTTGCGAGTGTGCGAGTGTTAATTTCGAGCCCTGTTTGGTGGTGAAGAACCCGAGCTTTTTCAGCATAATTAAAATCCTAGCCGGTTTCATGGCCGAGACCTCGAGCTATTTCCGCATATTTAAAATCCAAGCCAGTTTGGTGGTGAAGATCCTGAACTATTTCGGCATAATTAAAATCCAAGCCAGTTTGATGGTCAAGATCCTGAGCTATTTCAGCATAATTAAAATGCAAGCCAGTTTGGTGGTCAAGAACCCAAACTATGAGCATAATTCAAATCCAAGCCAGTTTGGTGGTAAAGATCCCGAGCTTTTCAGCATAATTAAAATCCAAGCCAGGTTGGTGGTCAAGATCATGAGCTATTTCAGCATAATTTAATTCTAAGCCAGTTTGGTGGTCATGACCCCGAGTTATTTCAGCATAATTAAAATCCAAGCCATTTTGGTGGTCAAGACCCCAAGCTATTTTAGCATATATTTTTTTCGGCATAATTTTTTCTTACCCAATAGTTTTCGTACACAAATATTTTTCGTACCCATTTTTTTTCTGTTTTTTGACAGAATAATGCCCCCTTTTATAGTTAGAAAATTGAAAATTTGGTTAAGTTTTGTGTTCAGGTCTACTCTTATCCTATTTGTGTTAAGGTCTACTCTTATCCTAAAGTATCAAAGCTATATCGTCTACTTAATGTTATAAATCATGTAACTGACATTTTTAAACATTTTATTTCTTTTCCATTTTTTTTTATTAAGGTGACATACATCAACTGTTAAATAATATTAAGTCTACCTTTTTGGTAAAAATAATGTTTTAACCAAATGTTCAAAATTGACATTACGAACACATGTCATTTGCTGAATGTAAAAAGTAGCATAACTGACATTTAGTTAAATTTTCAGAAGGAAAAAACTGCTTTATTGAAATAAAATAGGGATACTTACAGAGTAAAACAAACACATGGGATATTTTCAGATTTGAATACTGGTATTTTACGCATCTTAAGGCAGTTCTGTGTACTAAGGATAAATACAATACTTACATATCATGCACAATGCACAATACTAAAAACCTGAACTGTAACTGTAATGTATTTCAGATTCAGAGATGTCTGTGTTGTTTCTAAGGTCATGTGAAACATTAAGTTTATATGATTATAGGTTTAAAATTGCAAATTGTCCTCTTACTTGCCCTTGTATTTCAAGATAGAATACTTTCCTTCCCAGAGGAAAGAGATCTGGGTTTGAATCCCAGTGGGGGCTTCAGAGGATGATTCATTTTAAGAAAAATGAATATATTTGCTTTACTTTGTCTCTAACTTAACCAAATAACTCTGACAATGCCTTTACAAGTATGAAGTTTTTGATAATTCAATTATGCAAGAAACATGTATAATTTTAGGGTAGACTTAAGACAGCAAACTAAGAATGGGCATCCATTTTAGTTTTTTAAGTCAATACAACAATAAATGCATATAGGAACACATATTTAAATTAAAAATGCAACTATCGGAGGACATAATCAATTACATGTAAATAGTAAATGACTACTTTAAATATTTTTAGCACTGTTTGTTTTTCAGAGAATTGTGAATATGCCGTTTTATGTTCTTCCCATTGAACTAATGCAATATGTGCTTTGGAACTGGAATCATATAGTGTTGGAAAGCTGATGTTTCACGTCCAGAGGGTCCTTGCTTCCGGAAAGCTGAAAATTGTATATGATCTCCCCACTCATTCCATCCCGCGAAACCCTTAAGGTGTCGCAAGTCTAGTATGGAATGAGTGATGTATTGGACGTCATCATTGATGACGTTCAATCGAACGAATGATAAAGGGGGCTAACTTTCGTTAAGCTGGCGCATATAGTCGCGATTTGAGGCGCTTGAAAACTGGTCGGTAACTTTTGCTGAAATTCGACATGTAAATGGACCAGAATGCGATCTACCTGTTGGCGTAGGCGTTATTCATGGGAAAAATCTAGTTTTTGATTAAATCACGAAAAAGTGGTGGGTTTTTATTGTAAAATGAGTTCTCGCCGGAAGCCGATTCACCCCAGGAGACAATTCACGCGCTAGGCAATTCAAAATTGATTTTAAATAATACATAATGCGATTTTATTCCAAAATTAATTTATAATTTCATCTTGCGTTTAACATACGTTTTAGAAAATATTAACAAAACAAACAAAAACAAACAACCGTTAAATTTTATTGTTGTAAATATGGTAACCTGATTACATATCCACTAGCGTCTATGCATATTTACACATAAAAAATAGTTCGCAAGTAAGCAACAAACAATCACATTTAAACGCAAATTATTTAACAAAATATATAAATTTAAGCTAGAAATCGAAACTTAAATACAATGTCTGCACTAAAAACACAATACCAATAGTTTTTACATTAACACATTCGACATGTACATGTACTTCCAACAACACGCCAACCGCTATTTTCAAAGCGAATGTGTACAGTAACATTTCAACAATAAAGACAAAATTGAACTGGAGTTTAACGTAGTGCTCAAATTGGAAGTGATTACAGTAATTTATTTTTCAACTTGTCAATCTCCGTAGTATACGTTTAGTTGTGAGATGTTAACGGTTTCCCAAAAAAAAACATGCCTTCGCTACGAAGTCAAAGTGGGTGGGGAACGAGACTGCTTGTGGATTTCTAGTTGCTGGAAGTTTGTAACGAAGCTGCTTTTGTGCAATATTCAGCGATTTTGCAAGCTGTGTGTTTGAAGTTGGAGATATATATTGCTGACATTAATGATGTTGTGTACGTTCTTGTGACCACCGATCTGCATATGATACCAGTGGGAGAGAATCCCGAATCACACATAGTCTGCAACAGATGTTTCCTGGTCGAGTGGTTGGTAAGTTTCATCGTTATACATGCATATAACACATTTTACATTATTTGTGCTATTTTTGACACCCATTTTTCATGCTGATGAACCAACGGTCAGTGCCAGTAGTCCTACGGTCATTGACATTGATCTGTGTGCTTGTTGAAAGTACATGTAGAAAGGGTTGTTTAGCTCCAATAAGCCATGTTGCTATTTTTTGGATAAAATTTATGGCAGTGGGCTTTTTTATCTTTGTGCAGCAACCTCTGCCGCCTCATTTTGTGAAAACATTAGGCGCACACTGTTCATATTGTGGTAAAAGGAGTCGCGCAATGATCAAAGTGAGAAAAATAGACCAATTCACGCGTGACGTCACGCGCACCTGCGTATCTTTATCCGTGCTACTCTGGTAGGCAAAAGAAAGACACGATCAAAGGGGAGATATCGAGCACGATATTTATTGTCACGCTCTACATCTATATTAAATACATTATTTAATATATTTTGACATGTATACGATCATTTTTAGATTTTAGATTTAAACATCCCAAAAGTTGTTGTACTGTACTCAAACAAATAAGAATAAAAACAAACAATAAATAGATCGATTCCATGCACACAGCATATATTAACCTACCACTATGATAATCCATAATCCATCTGTTATCAAGTATGTACAATTGCTGCAACTAAAGAACAGGGTCTGAACTAATAACAATTTGTTTATGTGTTAAGGAATCTTTGAGTATCAGATCAAATTTGTTAAATCGTATAACGTAATTTACCCATTGTTCATCTTATGTACCCCAATATACATTTGATTTATTCATACTCGTGTTTGTTGAAATATGTTTTCTGGCGCGTATCAATATCAACCACATGACTGTGATGTTGACGAGGTACATTGTGCAAGTCAACTAAAAAAAGTCTTCCAAAACATTGAACTAAATTTTACAATTATATCATTCTGTAATCTGACTAGCTGATTACATCAATGCACACATTATAAACTCGGTAGTATTATTGGCAAAATATTTTATTTTTAAATGCAAACAGGCAAACCGGAAAAAAACAACACCATAAATAGATTTTCTTGTGTCCTTTAAATAATATAATTTAACAAAAGGAATTAATCGCGACTTTACAAAATAAATTACATAATTTTATATTGTATATTCGTTGTGCGCTTTTTGTGCTCAATGGGTACACCTACCCTAAAAAAAAAGTAAATATACTTTGTGACATAGTTTCACCTACCTTAAAGCAACATATATGTATTTTATTGTTATATACAAAATATATTATGTTGACGATGGGAGTAAAAAGGAAATTACTAAAAAAAGTATTGTCTGTCTGTCTAGGAAAACTAACACTTTGACACATTAAATTAATTTAATTTAATTGGTTTGATTTGATTGTTTGCATCAATCTTAAAATCGTGTTAGCCTTTGTATTCCGGTGTTTAATTGCCCCCTTTGTTCGGCACAAGCCGATTATCTCGTTTTGATCAGATATTGTCCCTACTTAACTAACAGCAAAGTGTCATAAACTACAGCAGGGACCTATACAAACAATAGGTCCCTGACCACAGGTGGTATATGAAAGTCTGGTCATTAAACACAATTGATGATACCACCATGTCTTCTCTTTCTAGTAGTATTGAGCAGTTATTTGGGGTTGAGTAATATACCGCCAAAGTTCAACTGTTCAATTAGATATGCTACATATCGTAAAAAAATAATAAAATAATTTGTCCAGTATATATTAACAGAAAATGTACGCTTTGAAGATACTAGCCTGTTTGCCGGTAATTTATAACAAAACGTATTTAATAAATGGTAAATGTACATATAATCATTAAACGTATTTAGCGGGTACCGGTTAATGAAAACTACGTCATTCCGTTTGAAGATTGAATGTTACGGCCATGCACAAACGACATCATGAAAACAAGAAATTACGTATGACTACCGGGGTAAATAATATTTACGAAAAATAAAAAAACAATGTAGATATATATTATAACATGTGAGATATTTGTCACTCATATACACTTGTAAAGGAATTTCAATATACATGAATGCACAGGTTAATTTGCATCATGTGAAGTTGTGTTTTTCAGTTGTATGTTTCGATTCATCTATAGTGTTATTCACCTTAAAAACAAATCATCCAATTTAAAAGAAAATGATCATAACATTTAAATACTGTCATGCACTTCGCTTTTAATAGGGCTTTGTTGTACCGGTATGTCAGATTTTAATGCACCCCTTTTCTTTCACTCATTTTTTTTTACCACACTTTCATACTCATACAATTGATAATTATAATTATATAATGGGATGCTTTATTATTTTTTGTAATTTTTGAAGTCCTTCTGCAAGAAATACAACGGCTAATGCATAGCTTTGTTTTGTGAAATTGTCGGTGTTTAGTCTTCAGACCACCTTTACCTTGATGCTAATGACTAACGAGTATATATTTTTTTATAGATAAGAATACATGTATTAATTAAAAAATATTGACATTAAAAATGCAATATCTTTAATAGTATTTAGGTGTTATGGTGTTGTTGTTAATGTTTTCGATATATTGACTAAACACGTGCCGTTATTTATATGACAGTGTTTATCGTAACTGTACCCAGTGCTTTTGCCTACCAGCGCAGCGCGCATGCGCGAAAATTCGGAATCAAAACAATAACAATGAATTGGTCTATTGGTGGTGACTATTTAACATTGTGAAAAAAATTGTCGCGCATTGTTTAAAATTCCTAAAATATCAGTAGCAAACTTTTAAAAATTGTGAAAACAAGTGTCTCGCAATGTTGAAAATTGTGAAATATGAGTCGTGCAATGTTAAAGATTTTTAAAAATGAGCCTCGCAATCTTGACAATTATGGAAAAATAAGTTGCACACTTTTCAAAATTGTGAACAAATGAGTTGTGACTGTTGAACATTGTGAAAATAATTAATTGAGCATTGTTCAAATTTGTGAAAATATGAGTCTCAGTAACGACATCAGCAACCATATGCCACTCAGCGTAACGACATCAGCATTAGTCGCTAACTGTTGTGAAATGTGAAAAAATAAGTTGCACGCTTTTTAAAACATTGACCATTTGCATCGCGAATTCCTATAATTTGTGCAAAAACAGCTATCACTATTAATAATTGAGGAGAAAAAAATGTCTATTTTAAAAAAGTTTTCCGCTCCATTTTGGGAATACGCCACACTGGAATTTTGGGAATTTCGCGTCGTGAAAACCCCCATTTTGGGAAAAAAATTATTCGCAAAATTGGCTCATTTGGGAAAAATTATTGCATGTAAATAGTGTTTCTTATATTTTCAAGAAGCCGTTAACTGGTAAATAACGACAATTTGATAACTTATTATAAAAATTTTACAAAGTATTATGAACATGTGAGATAAGTGCAGGTTTTTTAATCTGAATTCGGGGAAAAGGCCTGGCCTTTTTGAGGTGAAAAAAATCGTGCGAAGCGCCGGATTTTGACGAAAATAAGGAAAGTCTTAAATAATCATTAACATATTTTACAGTTTTTTAAACAAATTCAAGGCAACAGATAATTTAATTATGCAACACTTTCTATTTTCTACACTGGATCAGGTTAACTTATATATTTTAAGGTAAAAAAAAAAAAAAATTTTTTTTTTTTTTTTTTTTTTTTGGCATTGGGAAAAAAAAAATTCAATTGGGAAAAAAACAACCAGATTTGCATTGGGAATGGGGCCGAATTTCGGACCCGTGGCATAGGGCGGAAAAAGCCTGGATGTTATTTTAATAATCTTTATTTTGACATTTTGTCTCATGTTGGATTATTGTTATATTTTATTATTATATAAAAATGGCATCGCATGAACCAGTAGTCATAGTATAAGCAACATTGAAGCCTAATATGCATTCATCTATTATTATTTGGGCACAAATAATTTTACCGTGTGAAAACCTTACATAAAAATGCTGATTTTTTTCTTACTTGGTACCTGGCGACACACATTTTCAAGTCTATTTCATTAAATTTGGCATAGATATTTTTAAAAAATGGTATCGTATGAACCATTAGTCATAGTATAAGCAACATTGAAGCCTAATATGCATTCATCTATTATTATTTGGGCACAAATAATGTTACTGTGTGAAGACTCTACATAAAACTGCTGATTTTTTTCTTACTTGGTACCTGGCGACACACATTTTCAAGTCTATTTCATTAAATTTTGCATAGATATTTTTAAAAATGGCATCGTATGAACCAGTAGTCATAGTATAAGCAACATTGAAGCCTAATATGCATTCATCTATTATTATTTGTGCACAAATAATTTTACCATGTGAAGACCCTACATAAAAATGCTGATTTTTTTCTTACTTGGTACCTGGCGACACACATTTTCAATTCTATTTCATTAAATTTGGCATATTTATTAATAAAAATGGCATTGTATGAACATGTCGTCATAGTATAAACAACATTGAAGCCTAATATGCATTCATCTATTATTACTTGGGCAAAAATAATTTTACTGTGTGAAGATCCTACATAAAAATGCTGATTTTTTTCTTACTTGGTACCTGGCGACACACATTTTCAAGTCTATTTCATTAAATTTGGCATAGATATTTATAAAATTGGCATCGTATGAACCAGTAGTCATAGTATAAGCAACATTGAAGCCTAATATGCATTCATCTATTATTACTTGGGCACAAATAATTTTACTGTGTGAAGACCCTACATAAAAATGCTGATTTTTTTCTTACTTGGTACCTGGCGACACACATTTTCAAGTCTTTTTCATTAAATTCGGCATAGATATTTTAAAAAATGGCATCGTATGAACCAGTAGTCATAGTATAAGCAACATTGAAGCCTAATATGCATTCATCTTCATGTATTATTATTTGGGCACAAACAATTTTACCGTGTGAAGATCCTACATGAAAATGCTTATTTTTTTCTTATTTGGTACCTGGCGACACACATTTTGAAGTTTATTTCATTAAATTTGGCATAAATATTTATAAAAATGGCATCGTATGAACCATGAGTCATAGTATAAGCAACATTGAAGCCTAATATGCATTCATCTATTATTATTTGGGCACAAATAATTTTACCGTGTGAAGACACTACATAAAAATGCTGATTTTTTTCTTACTTGGTACCTGGCGACACACATTTTCAAGTCTATTTCACTATTTTTGGCAGAAATAATTTTACCATGTGAAGACCCTACATAAAAATGCTGATTTTTTTCTTACTTGGTACCTTGCGACACACATTTTCAATACTATTGCATTAATTTTGGCATATATATTAATAAAAGTGGCATTGTATGAACATATCGTCATAGTATAAGCAACATTGAAGCCTAATATGCATTCATCTATTATTATTTGGGAACAAATAATTTTACTGTGTGAAGACCCTACATAAAAATGCTGATTTTTTTCTTACTTGGTACCTGGCGACACACATTTTAAAGTCTATTTCATTACATTTGGCATAGATATTTATAAAAATGGTATCATATGAACCATTAGTCATAGTATAAGCAACATTGAAGCCTAATAAGCATTCATCTTTTATTATTTGCGCACAAATAATTTTACTGTGTGAAGACCCTACATAAAAATGCTGATTTTTTTCTTACTTGGTACCTGGCGACAGACATTTTCAAGTCTTTTTCATTAAATTTGGCATAGATATTTATAAAATTGGCATCGTATGAACCAGTAGTCATAGTATAAGCAACATTGAAGCCTAATATGCATTCATCTATTATTATTTGGGCACAAATAATTTTACTGTGTGAAGACCCTACATAAAAAATGCTGATTTTTTTCTTACTTGGTACCTGGCGACACACATTTTCAAGTCTATTTCATTAAATTTGGCATAGATATTTATAAAATTGGCATCGTATGAACCAGTAGTCATAGTTTAAGCAACATTGAAGCCTAATATGCATTCATCTATTATTACTTGGGCACAAATAATTTTACTGTGTGAAGACCCTACATAAAAATGCTGATTCTTTTCTTATTTGGTACCTGGCGACACATATTTTCAATTCTATTTCATTAAATTTGGCATATATGTTAATAAAAATGGCATTGTATGAACATGTCGTCATAGTATAAGCAACATTGAAGCCTAATATGCATTCATCTATTATTATTTGTGCACAAATAATTTAACCGTGTGAAGACCCTAGATAAAAATGCTGATTTTTTTCTTACTTGGTACCTGGCGACACACATTTTCAAGTCTATTTTATTAAATTTGGCATAGATATTTATAAAATTGGCATCGTATGAACCAGTAGTCATAGTATAAGCAACATTGAAGCCTAATATGCATTCATCTATTATTACTTGGGCACAAATAATTTTACTGTGTGAAGATCCTACATAAAAATGCTGATTTTTTCTTACTTGGTAACTGGCAACACACATTTTCAATTCTATTTCATTAAATTTGGCATATATATTAATAAAAATGGCATCGTATGAACATGTCGTCATAGTAAAAGCAACATTAAAGCCTAATTTGCATTCATCTATTATTATTTGGGAACAAATAATTTTACCGTGTGAAGACCCTACATAAAAATGCTAAATTTGTTCTTACTTGGTACCTGGCGACACACATTTTCAAGTCTATTTTATTAAATTTGGCATATATATTTATAAAAATGGTATCGTATGAACCATTAGTCATAGTATAAGCAATATTGAAGCCTAAAATGCATTCATCTATTATTATTTGGGCACAAATAATTTTACCGTGTGAAGACCCTACATAAAAATGCTGTTTTTTTTCTTACTTGGTACATGGCGACACACATTTTCAAGTCTATTTCATTAAATTTGGCATAGATATTTATAAAATTGGCATGGTATGAACCAGTAGTCATAGTATAAGCAACATTGAAGCCTAATATTCATTCATCTATTATTATTTGTGCACAAATAATTTTACCGTGTGAAGATCCTACATAAAAATGCTGATTTTTCTCTTACTTGGTACGTGGCGACACACATTTTCAAGTCTATTTCATTAAATTTGGCATAGATATTTTTAAAAATGGCATCGTATGAACCAGAAGTCATGGTATAAGCAACATTGAAGCCTAATATGCATTCATCTATTATTATTTTGGGCACAAATAATTTTACCATGTGAAGACCCTACATAAAAATGCTGATTTTTTTCTTAC
Source organism: Dreissena polymorpha (assembly GCF_020536995.1). NCBI lineage: Eukaryota > Metazoa > Mollusca > Bivalvia > Myida > Dreissenidae > Dreissena > Dreissena polymorpha. Next base: position 8,761,613 of record NC_068359.1, on the reverse strand, counting down.
TTGGTAACTGGCAACACACATTTTCAATTCTATTTCATTAAATTTGGCATATATATTAATAAAAATGGCATCATATGAACATGTCGTCATAGTAAAAGCAACATTAAAGCCTAATTTGCATTCATCTATTATTATTTGGGAACAAATAATTTTACCGTGTGAAGACTCTACATAAAAATGCTAAATTTGTTCTTACTTGTTACCTGGCGACACACATTTTCAAGTCTATTTTATTAAATTTGGCATAGATATTTATAAAAATGGTATCGTATGAACCATTAGTCATAGTATAAGCAATATTGAAGCCTAAAATGCATTGATCTATTATTATTTGGGCACAAATAATTTTACTGTGTGAAGACCCTACATAAAAATGCTGTTTTTTTTCTTACTTGGTACCTGGCGACACACATTTTCAAGTCTATTTCATTAAATTTGACATAGATATTTATAAAATTGGCATCGTATGAACCAGTAGTCATAGTATAAGCAACATTGAAGCCTAATATGCATTCATCTATTATTATTTGGGCACAAATAATTTTACCGTGTGAAGACCCTACATAAAAATGCTGATTTTTCTCTTACTTGGTACCTGGCGACACACATTTTCAAGTCTATTTCATTAAATTTGGCATAGATATTTTTAAAAATGGCATCGTATGAACCAGTAGTCATGGTATAAGCAACATTGAAGCCTAATATGCATTCATCTATTATTATTTAGGGCACAAATAATTTTACCATGTGAAGACCCTACATAAAAATGCTGATTTTTTTCTTACTTGGTACCTGGCGACACACATTTTCAATTCTATTTCATTAAATTTGGCATATATATTAATACAAATGGCATTGTATGAACATGGCGTCATAGTATAAGCAACATTGAAGCCTAATATGCATTCATCTATTATTATTTGGGAACAAATAATTTTACCGTGTGAAGACCCTACATAAAAATGCTGATTTCTATCTTACTTGGTACCTGGCGACACACATTTCAAGTCTGTTTTATTAAATTTGGCATAGATATTTATAAAAATGGTATCGTATGAACCATTAGTCATAGTATAAGCAACATTGAAGCCTAATATGCATTCATCTATTATTATTTGGGCACAAATAATTTTACTGTGTGAAGACCCTACATAAAAATGCTGATTTTTTTCTTAATTGGTACCTTGCGACACACATTTTCAAGTCTATTTCATTAAATTTGGCATAGGTATTTATAAAATTTGCATCGTATGAACCAGTAGTCATAGTATAAGCAACATTGAAGCCTAATATGCATTCATCTATTATTATTTGGGCACAAATAATTTTACTGTGTGAAGACCCTACATAAAAATGCTGATTTTTTTCTTACTTGGTGCCTGGCGACACACATTTTCAAGTCTATTTCATTAAATTTGGCATAGATATTTATAAAAATGGCATCGTATGAACCAGTAGTCATAGTATAAGCAACATTGAAGCCTAATATGCATTCATCTATTATTATTTGTGCACAAATAATTTAACCGTGTGAAGACATTAGATAAAAATGCTGATTTTTTTCTTACTTGGTACCTGGCGACACACATTTTCAAGTCTATTTCATTAAATTTGGCATAGATATTTATAAAAATGGCATCGTATGAACCAGTAGTCATAGTATAAGCAACATTGAAGCCTAATATGCATTCATCTATTATTATTTTGGGCACAAATAATTTTACCGTGTGAAGACCTTACATAAAAATGCTGATTTTTTTCTTACTTGGTATCTTGCGACACACATTTTCAAGTCTTTTTCATTAAATTTGGCATATACATGTATATTAATAAAAATGGCATTGTATGAACATGTCGTCATAGTATAAGCAGAGAAGCATAATACGCATTCATCTATTATAATTTGGGCTCATACAATTTTACCGTGTTAGCACCATATATCAAGTTGAAGATTTTTTTTATATTCGCCACATACCCACAGGCATTTTCATTAATATCTCAGAAAAATAGACCTATATATTAATACACATGGCATCTAAAGAACATTTTATCATACATGGTTTCCAGCCAACCTGGAAATCAGGGAAAACCTGGAAAAAGACTTCCAGTCAGGGAAAAGTCAGGGAATTTGGGAAAAGTTTCTGAAATCAGGGAAAAATCAGGGAATTTTGCTTGGGCAGACTTTCCCAACTTGTCTCGAGAAGTCCATACAATTAAAACAGCAAATTATTTCCTCTGCATGGCTATGGTGACTTTGTAGTATACATGTAGCTTTAAAAATAAGTTATGTCTGCAACTGCTATTTATTCAGGGTGTCTAAAACAAGAAATAGGTCGAAATTATGATCCTGGACGTTTTATTTTCCATCAGGGAAAAATCAGGGAATTTTGTTCATACAAAAAGCTGAAAACCCTGTAATAAAGCAATCTAGAGGCATGAAATGCATTTTTCTATTATGATATGTCCAAAAATTATTTCACTAAGTGATGACCCAGCTTGAATATGAGGATTTGTTGAATATTTCATGCTAACCAACATACATTTTTAGTCGTATATCAGGATTCAATACCTATACCTTAGTGAAAATGGCATCGGAAGAACATTTGTTCATTGTACTATATGGAATGAAACATTATATCTATCCATCTTATAGTTTATTGCAGTTTCAGTAATATTCTGTCTATAAATGATTTCAACATGATATAATTATAAATCATTGCTAGCAAATGTGTATATATGAAAAAAAAATAGACAGTTTATTTTTCCCCATTTATGTACAATGTATATATATCTATGTATACATCTTTTGTTGTAAACAGTTATGCGACATGTGTCAGAAACACCCAGTACTCATATATGGACAGAATAATTTTTTCACTTACCGGTATGTGGGTGTATGTTGGCTCCACTTCACAAGATACAGTCTTTGTAGTTTAATTGAAAAACGCATCTTACAATGTAGTGGGGGACATATTGTTTTTGCCCTGTCTGTTGGTTGGTCTGTCTGTCTGTCTGTCTGTTTGCGCCAACTTTAACATTTTGCAATAACTTTTGCTATATTGAAGATAGCAACTTCATATTTGGCATGCATGTGTATCTCATGAAGCTGCACATTTTGAGTGGTGAAAGGTCAAGGTCATCCTTCAAGGTCAGAGGTCAAATATATGTGGCCAAAATCGCTAATTTTATGAATACTTTTGCAATATTGAAGATAGCAACTTGATATTTGGCATGCATGTGTATCTCATGGAGCTGCACATTTTGAGTGGTGAAAGGTCAAGGTCATCCTTCAAGGTCAGAGGTCAAATATATGTGGCCCAAATCGCTAATTTTATGAATACTTTTGCGATATTGAAGATAGCAACTTGATATTTGGCATGCATTTGTATCTCATGGAGCTGCACATTTTGAGTGGTGAAAGGTCAAGGTCATTCTTCAAGGTCAGAGGTCAAATATATGTGGCCCAAATCGCTTATTTTATGAATACTTTTGCGATATTGAAGATAGCAACTTGATATTTGGAATGCATATGCGTGTCATGGAGCTGCACATTTTTAAACAATACGATTAAATATAAGGAATAATGTTAAAGGGGCATTGCTGCTTAGCCATTTTTGGGATTGTATTGTGATTTTTGGCCAAATTTGACACTGAATAACACGGTTTATATACATCCCAAGCATAAATGCTTCTAAATTTGTAAAAAAACAAGTCGAAGTGTGCAGAATATTAAAAATTTGCAACTTTCTGATGTCTAAAGGTCATTAAATGCCACTTAAAGTTTACATGTTTTGTACAAAAGACCCATTTTGTGCTGTCCATTTTTGGTTAATGTTTTACGCTGTCAGGTCCAAAAACGCTCATTCTGTAGCTTGTTTGGACTATATTCTATAATGTGGCTACGTTTCAGCAGATTCGGCCCAGTGGTCCTGATTTTATACGCCGTGCCTAGCTTTTATTAGTCCACTACCGGTTTCACCGGAGGGGACTTATGGTTTGCGCTCTGTGTGTCCGTCAGTTAGTCAGTCAGTCAGTCTGTCACACTTTTCTGAATCCTGCGATAACTTTAAAAGTTCTTAATATTTTTTCATGAAACTTGAAACATGGATAGATAGCAATAAGGACATTATGCACGTGATTTCATTTTGTTCCTACGTCAAAAAATAAATTCTGACAATGGTGGAGCCGGTAGGGGACAAATTTGCTTGACAATTATGAGTCTCGTTGAGTATTACTCACTGACTTATGCATATGCGCTCGGCTGTTTTCGGAGAATACCTGAGGTATTGTCATAGTCAGCTCATCGTGTCGTGTCGTGTCTTTTCGCCGTCCGGCGTCCGCCATGCTAAAACCTTAACATTGACCCAATGTACCCACAATTTTCGTACCCACATTTTTTTTCGTAACCAAAATGTTCGTACCCACATTTGTTTAGACCCAAAATTTTCGAACCCACATTTTTTTAGTTCCCACTCATTCCATCCCGCGAAACCCTTAAGGTGTCGCAACTCTAGTACCAATTTTTTTTAGGAATATGGAATGAGTGATGTATTAGACGTCATCATTGATGACGTTCAATCGAACGAATGATAAAGGGGGCTAAGTTTCGTTAAGCTGGCGCATATAGTCGCGATTTGAGGCGCTTGAAAACTGGTCGGTAACTTTTGCTGAAATTTGACATGTAAATGGACCAGAATGCGATCTACCTGTTGGCGTAGGCGTTATACCTAGGAAAAAATCTAGTTTTTGATTAAATCACGAAAAAGTTTCGCAAGTTTGACAAAACCGGAATTACAAAATGCGGTATGTGGATATACCTAAATCCCTACCGAAATCCCCGAAATCAAACTTTGATAAAAACAATGTTTCATTAGTGATTTGAGTGTATTTCGCAATAATCTATATTAAAATACGCAGTTTTTCGATAAATAATCAATATTAATGGGGATTTCGTGGGATCTCGGGGATTCCTGGGGATTTTGGTAATTGCGGGAATGTCGGTATTTTTTCACACCCGTCAAAATGGCCGACTTCGACAGAAAGAACGCTTAAAAAGTATTTTCAAAATAACATCATCACAAACGATGTAAAGTGAACGCTACTTATCCGTTTTGTAGATAAGTATACGATCAATTGGAAAACACTAACATTTGACATAAAAAAACGCCAGTGGATATGGAAATCTTCATCGTTCGAAATAGCAGACGGCGTCGACACATGGGCGGCTGGCTGCCAATACAGGTTCGAAAACAACGCGAGAAAGTATTAACACAATAACATAATTAAAAATGATGTAAAGTGAACGCTAATTCGCTGTTTTGTAGATAAGTATACGATCTATTGAAAAACCATAACATTTGACATAAAAACACCCGTGGATATGGAAATCTTCAGCGTAACGAAATAGCAGACATCACACGGCGTCTCATCTGATTCTACGCTGTTTGCCAAGGCCGATAATATAATGAATGGAAATGCACAAACTCAGTAACTGGCAAGCATATATGCATTAGTAGGTTGTTTCGTGATTATTTAAAAACGACTACATAATTCTTTTGGTTCAGCCAGTGCAACTTAACAGAAATAAGTATAATAGTTTCTACACCTGACAACAATGTGCCAACTTTCTACAAGGTAAGTTGTTTACATTATTTAAAATATTTCAAGCTTACAGTATACAACAATAAACAGCTGGTACAATGTAATGTCATCGTTTTAATTTTAATAAGCCCGTGGTTAATTACCCTTTTTAATCTTATGGTTCAATGCATCTCTTACACCTTCAATTGACATTCTCGGCTCGGGTACTACTTACCGGTACATGTACCCCGGGTACTCTTAACTTTACTTACATGTAGCCCGGGTATGGTAAAGAAACTTAGACATACCCGCAAATATTAGATTGTATCCGAGTTGTATATCTGCCAAAAATCCGATGTCGTTAAACATGCTAGCGGTTAAAGTAAAACAATATTGTTTACCTTAAAGAAATTTCTCTTTAAAAAAAATCTGCATCAACATGCTTTTTAGTATGAGTGTTGAGAGGACGCCGTAGGAATAATCAAGTAATCAAGAATACGTCTCTGTTTCTGCTTTTATTTCCTTCATGTATAATGACGATAAGGATTGACGACTAACATTGACGGCAATGATAACAAGCATTGAAAACTAACACTAACGATTCTCTACAATAAATGAAATTAACAATAAAGAATGAATAATACGATTATAGTACAACAGATCTGCTATTCGAAGTATAATATGATAGCATACACTCATTAGAATAAAAGGTTTCATAAATAACAATTTGAAACATTTTCAATAAATATCGAAATATCTTATACAATATTTATTACACAGCATGAATTATTTGTTAAAACATAATATAAATACCAAATATGGTGTTCCCCATTTAACGGACCTCGCAAACCAAAAAATGTTTCTTTAAAAAAATCTATGACGGTAAAAAGTGAACGTGCGACGTCGCGGAAAATATACTTGACAACGTCATACCATGACGCGACTTTAAACAATTTAAGATTTTAAATTGAATCACATTAATGATTGTAAAAATGAGTTTTGATAATACATTGTTTAAATGCCATTTAACAGAAAATTGACATAAATGTAAACACAATTAATTTTTACAAAATAGCCGACAACAACCGATTTAGTATTAAAATTCCCGGGGATGTTTTAGTATATTTACCGTACCCAGGGTACGCGCCTTACAAACTGTATTATTATTATATCTCACCGACTACCTTTACCTTGTTGTGTTTCAACCTAAAATTTATGTAAAATCCGGCTTTCTTTTCTTTTATTTTTCATTCATTTGATAACGCAATTGTTGACGTATCTCGTGGAAAATTATTTGAATCTTTGGATTTTAGTGACGACAAGCTGGAAGTGTCAATTTATTTTTACAATGAATCTAAGATGTATTTAATTTTTGTGTGTTTGTCATGCATAGTTCAGTGTTTTCCAGAAAAATTTGAGTAGCCAGTTATATGGCCGGCAACTATGCAGTAAAACCAAAGCATTTGTGACATTTACTTGATATATTTTTTGAAAAGTAGCCGGCATCAAGAGTTAATGTAACCGGCAAGATCGCTAGCAGCCGGTATTTAAAGAGAACACTGATAATAGTAAACTAAATCTCTACGACGGGATTACAGCTTTGTAAAATTGTTTTTTGGGTGATAATGGTTAGTAATTCATACTAATGTTATTAAAAAATATCGGCTTTAAATTTAATTTTGAGAATGGGATGGAAGAACAGAAAATGAAGAGCATACAGATATGGAAATAAGTGGTTTACCGTGAACCTGGGGCAAGTAGAATTTGGCCTGGGCAACTCAATTTCAAAAGTTGGTAAACTTCTTTTTTTTAAAGCTTAAAACAATTCACTGCAATAAAAATTGAAAAACAATTGATCACCATGGATCAATACTAGTTAAATAACATTCATTATTTAGGAATAGGACATGATTCAATTCAGGCTCATAATAAAACATCATGCATTGAACATGTGTTGTCAGCAAATGTATTTAATTATCTATTATTTTATTAAAAGAATGTATAATATTCACATGTTCATATTTCTGGGCTCGTTATTCTTTATCTGGGTAACCAAAATACTAAAGATGGTTGCCCACAATAGTAAACAGTTAGTTTCAATCCCTGGCATATCATTGTATCTCTATTGTTATAAGCATTGCATTAAAGTTGTGATTGAGGTTAGCTTGTTGTTTATGGTATATTTACATTTTAGCTTGACTGTTATATATGAAATATATATAGTCGAGCTATCCTACTCAACCCGGCGTCGTTGTGCGCATTGGAATGTTTGCGTACCACCTCAAATATATTTCCTATGTCCATTGACATATTGCTTTTATATTTTGCATACTTCATTACCGACATAACCCCAATCTATAAACAAGAGCAGACAACTCATTTACTGCATCAAGCATTTTAACAGAATTAGGCCCTTTTTTACTTAGAATAATATGCATATTATTGATAAATCTATGTTAAAGTTTGCATATGACCTCAAATATTTTTTATGTCCCTTGACATATTGCGTTCATACACCATGTATTTTGCTTATTAACCAACATGACCCCAATGTATAAACAAGAGCAGATAACTGTATCAAGCATTTTGTAACAATTATGGCCTTTTTTTCACTTAGAATAAGCATATAATTGATAAATCTATTATTAAGTTTGCGTACCACCTTTAAATTGCCATAACTTGTTTATTATGCTCCCCCCAAATGTTTTAGGGGGAGCATATAGTCGCCGCTTCGTCTGTCCGTCGGTGCACAAATTTGTTTCGTACCCATTTTTTTTTGTACCCAAATCTATATATGTACCCTTTTTTTTCGTACCCAAATAGTTTTTGTACCCTAATTTTTTCGTTCCCTATAGGTTTTCATAACCAAATTTTTATTCGTACCAAATTTTTTTTGTACACAAATTTGTTCGTACCCAAATTTCTTTGAACCCATTTGTTCGTACTCAAAGTTTTTTCGTAACCAAATTCGTTTTGTTCCCAATTTTTTTTGTACCCAAATTTTTATTTGAACCTTTTTTTATCGTACCCAAATAGTTTTTCGTTCCCTAATTTTTTTTCATAACCAATTTTTTTTTCGTACCCACATTTTTTTGTACCCAATTTTTTCGTACACAAATTTGTTCGTACCCAAATTTCTTCGTACCCATTTGTTCTTACTCATTTTTTTTCGTACACTAATTTTTTCGTACCTTATTTTTTATTTGTTCCCATTTTTTTCGTACCAAAATAGTTTTTTCGTTCCCTTATTTTGTTTGTACCCTTTTTATCGTACTCAAATTTGTTATCGTACCCAAATTTGTTTTTTTTCTTACCCACATATTTTTTGTACCATTTTTTTTTAGAAATAATCGATTTTCAATTTGATTTCATCTCTCCACTCATTCCATCACGCGAAACCCTTAAGGTGTCGCAACTCTAGTATGGAATGAGTGATGTATTGGACGTCATCATTGATGACGTTCATTCGAACGAATGATAAAGGGGGCTAAGTTTCGTTAAGCTGGCGAGAATCACTGCGATTTGGGTCTCTTGAAAACTGGTCGGTAACTTTTGCTGAAATTTGACATGTATATGGAGAAGAATGCGATCTACCTGTTGGCGTAGGCGTTATACCTGGGAAAAATCTAGTTTTTTTTATTAAATCACGAAAAAGTTTCGCAAGTTTGACAAAACCGGAATTACAAAATGCGGTATGTGGATATACCGAAATCCCTACCGAAATCCCCGAAATCAAACTTTGATAAAAACAATATTTCATTAGTGATTTCAGTGTATTTCGCAACAATCTATTTTAAAATACGCAGTTTTTCGATAAATAATCAATAATAATGGGTATTTCGTGGGATATCGGGGCCCGTATTCACCAACAATTCTTTACTTGAGAATAAAGAATAAAGAAAATTCTTTATTCTTTACTTTTCTAAGAACGTTCTTAGGTCGATTCTTTATCGGTATTCACCAACGCTATTTTTAGCGTTCTTTACTAAGAATTATTTGTTATTGATGTAAGCGACCTTGGTACCCGGCATTTTCGTTAACGCATATAAAACTCTGAACCGTTTACGTGTCTTCTGTCACAACATACAAGATGGCGGACAACAACGCTAACGTTGCTACTAGTAGAAATCGTTGGTCCGAACAGGAGGAAACTGTAATAGCCCAGGAAATAATTAAAAACTATGATGTCCTGTTCGGCCCAATGACCGGTTGTGGCGCACTCAAAATTGGAGAGGTTCGAAGGAGAGGCTGGGAAGCCGTGGCAAATGTTCTAAACTCTTTTGTACTTTTGGTGTTATCAATTTTCCAAATTTTGGAAATTCTAGCAGAAGGAATATTTGTACAGTTAATTCATTATTTTGTTTTTTAATTATTGATTATAATAAAATTGTTAATTTGTGCAATGTATAAAACGAACAGAATGTTAAATAATATGTGACATAAATATAAAAAGCAGTAGATGATTTGAGCACAAAATATTTACCATAATATAAAGTTATAATGCTTCACTATGGTAAAAATATTGTGCTACCCGGTTTCAAATATTCCAAAATATTCAACTAAACCCATATTGTGTCATTTTTCATTAATGATGTATTTCTACTAATTCATTTGTTAATAAATCATCAACAAAATTGTTTGTGTCAAACACACATGAAATGTAGATTGCAATGTGGAAAAATGTTTTGAGGAATAAACAAATCATTTCTTAGACTCAATTTCTGATTTTAAAAAATGTACCTAATTGCATTCCATTTATTTCAGCCAATTTTCCACCTATAAGCGCGCAGGTTCAGAGTTGAAGAAAAAATATTATAACATGAAAGACAAAAGTAAGTGAAATTTAAGAGATGTACTCCTGTCTTATTTTTCTTGCTGCTTCTTATGTAATGATGATAAAATGTTCCACATTTATTGTATTTCACATGAAAAGTGAAACATCATAGTTACTGTGTAAAAATTAGCTGAAATTTGTAATTGATTTTTTGTTATACATGTAGGTTCATGATTATATTTTAAGCCTATTATGTACATGTAATAATGTTGTTGAAAAATCAATAATGATATTATATATATTGAGGAATTTTATGAAATTTTAAACATTGTTATCTTAATAACTATCTGGTACATTGCTATTATCACCGGTCCAGCATACTTAATGTACATACTGTGCAAATCAAGATACATGAAAATTGCTAAAAATAGCATTAAATCAAACATTGGTGTAACTTTTGCTCCTTTTTGCTCCTTATGTTTATTTTGGACTCTTAAATTACACAGTTTCTTCTCAATATAACTATAGCAAAGACAAAAAATGATGAGATGAGGAGGCCAGGCACTGGAGGAGGGCCCCGGGTGAAAGAGTTCACCATTCCGGAGGGGATTCTCCTTCAGCATTTTGGGGATTCCGCCTCTGTGGCAGGGGTCCCCAATGCAATTGACACTGATGGTTTGTACAGTTTATATAGAATATAATACCATTTGTCAATTTTTATTATTATAATATCATTTTTTGTGGCATTATGCTTTGGTATTCATTCTTCAATAAAGGTAATGTTTAACAAAGATACTATTAATTTATGACCAGAATGAAATACATATCATTTTTAAGTGCATTAGAAAAGTATGTTATTAAAGATTCATCATAACTCACCTTAGTCTGTTTGTTGGTATTGTTTTCAGTCCATGTAAAAAGTGATGTGTGATTGTTAATTATAAACTGTTAAATGTTTTAAAATTATATGTATGGCTTTATTTTCTTAGCTCCAGAGGGTGCTTCAATCAACATAATTGAACTGGGCAAGATGCCAATAGGTAAACAATTAATGTAGATTATGCTCTTCATCTTGGTTAATTACATGATGGTGAATGGAGAGAGCTTTTGTATTAAACATAGCATGTTAATAAATTTCTATCAATTCATTACTCACTTTGTAATATTGTTAAAATGGGGTGCCAAAGCTATGTGTAGTTGAGCAAAATATCTTTTATATGATAATATATACATTTTTTTAATATTGTTGTTAAATACTAGATCATTTTGCTTCGTTTATTACACAGATGGTAGCACTTGCATGACGTTCAAGATAGATGAAAGAGGTAAGTGACAGGGGCCTTATTTTTATGTTAAATTTTTGGTGAATGAAAAATAAATATGAAAAACTTATAAAAGTATGAACGTTGCGTAAGTAAATTCATGACAAATAGGTAAATTGGTTGAAAAAGTCCATTTTAAATTAAACAAATGACACCAAGAATTTTAGCCTTTGAGTTAACTTAGTTTTATGATAAACTTTGTTAATAATACATGAAGGGGTGCATTACTTTTATTTTCATTATTTTCATTAAAAACAAAAATTGTTTTATATTTGAAGGACTAGGAGCTCAGAAGACGTCAAGTGTATTCCAACGTGCAGTGGAAGATGAAGCTGGGACATACGCCTAGGATCATGAAACTTCATAGGTAGATTGAACATGACTTGCAGATGACCCCTATTGATTTTGAGGTCAAAAGGTCAAGGTCACGGTGACCCGAAATAGAAAAATGATTTTCGGATGATAACTCAATAACGCTTTTGCCTAGGATCATGACACTTCTTAGGTACATTGATCGTGACTCGCAGATGACCCCTATTGATTTTCAGGTCACTAGGTCAAAGGTCAAGGTCACAGTGACAGAAATCGTATTCACACAATGGCTGCCACTACAATGGACAGCCCATATGGGGGGCATGCATGTTTTACAAACAGCCCTTGTTAATATAAATTTGGCATTTTACTTGAGAAGATGAATGTTATTCTTACTTAAATAGATGGATGTTATTCTTTTCATTATTTGTTTAAATTGTAAAAACCTGTTGACTAAGTGTTGTCTTACAATGTTACCAACATGGTATCCATATATGTCAACATTTTATACAGTAATATATGTCACTGCTGTTGCCAATATTCAAATAGCTTACTATCTATAAGTGTATTTGTTTGAATTATTGCTAGTATCAGCCCATCGTGTACCTTATTAGACAATTATGTTTGTAAACTACCATTTCTGTTGTTCTCTTGTTTAATTAAATATAACTATTTGCAGTAACAATAAATTGCTGTGGATATTTGTTAGTAAATTTATCTTGTTTGTACTGTAATTGCATTTTCTGTTAGTGATTATCTAGTACTACATATTTCACAGATTTTCTGGATGTTTTATTCATAATAAATTTCAGAATATCACAACTTAATTAAAGTTTTGTTATGATTTATCTCACAGACCGCTAGATTTTTAACTAAAACATAGATAAGCATGCTTGTTTGCCGTAATTCTTGTAAGCTAATTATTTTATGGTAGACGTACCAAAGGATACTTTCATGAATATAAAAATACACATGCAAATTAATTTTTGTGTTTGAAAAGTCTTTTTGCTTAGCTCAAGGCAATATTGATAACAACAAGTGAGTGTCTGTAATATTATTACACTGATGTGTGTAATAATTTTAATAGTTTCAGACAAAAAACCCTGGGTAGAACCAGTACTCATTATGAATGCATATTAATTGAATATAACAATAAATCAAGTAATTTTCCTGGGTATGGTTATTATAACCAGTAGTACCAGTACTTACAAAGTATACATATTAATTTAACAACATATTTACAACATAATAAAGTCATGTTCCTGGGTAGAACCAGTACTTGACACAAAAATACATGAATTCATTGAGAACATAATCAAGTTTCCTGGGTAGGGTTAGTAGAACCGTACTTAGAAAGTATACATATTAATTTTACAACATAATAAAGTCACGTTCTTGGGTAGAATTAGAACTTGACACAGGAAAACATGTTACAGTTTAGAATTAGGCAATAAGAGGTTTCAATATTGCAAATTGCCGTTCTTAAACAGACAAATTCATAGCACAACAATTGAAAAGCTTAAATGAAAATTACCGAAAGAAAAGTACATTTACACACATTTCAACAGTGTTGGAATAACATTGTTCATAAAATATTATAAACAAGCATAACAAGTTTGTTATAATGTGCATTACAATTTTGACATGAAAACCGCTCCATAGTAAAGACATACATTTTATTTTTAAAGTTAAATGTTATTCATCTTGTCTTATAACCAAAATTATTACATCATGTTGAATGAGAAAGTGTTTGTGTTAAACATAAAATGTTGATAAATAGTTGACTAGAACATTACATCAAGATAAGAAGTGCAGTGAAATGAAAGGGAGCTTACCCCTGAGTTAAAATTACAGAAACTGTAAGATGAACTACAGAGTTACCTCTCTTTCAAATAACAAAGTCTCCACTAAAATCTGGAAATCAGTGGAAACAGCTTTGTACAATCTTAAAAGTCATGAGACTAATTCACACATAGTACAGTACAGTTAAAGACTATTAAAAGTTAAACGCATCACACTTTTTAGAGAAGTTTAACTCATCACACTTTTTAGAGAAGTTTAACTCATCACACTTTTTAGAGAAGTTTAACTCATCACACTTTTTAGAGAAGTTTAACTCATCACACTTTTTAGAGAAGTTTAACTCATCACACTTTTTAGAGAAGTTTAACTCAGTACATTATTTTATTTAATTGAAAAATCTCTGAACTAGTTGTTGCCTTACAATGTTACCAACATGGTTTGCATTTATTTCAACATTTTCATGATAAACTTGTTCTTCAAAAACATCATCCAAATAATCCTCTTCAAGGATATCCCCATGTTCAATTCCAAAATTGTGCATAACTACACACGCAGTGATATAGGTCACTGCTGTCGCCAAGTCAGTCCTTATCCCGTAATGGAGTATTGCGAATCTTCTTTTTATAATACCAAAAGTCTTCTCCACAAGCACTCTTGTTTTGCACAGAGCCAGATTAAACTGCTCTTGATTCTGTGATTCGGGGGTTCGGAAAGGAGTCATCAGGTAGGGTGTACATGGGTACCCCGAGTCTCCAAGAATGAAGCCATTATGAGCTCCTGTTCAGAAATAAAAGATTCTTTTGTTAATAAAATTAGTCAACGTGTAAACGCTTAGCAATTTTGAGGTCAAAGGTAAATGACACAAGGGTTTATCCGTTTTAACCAGGTTTTCAGAAGGAAAAAAGTAGTTATCAGATTGCTGAATGTCGGCGGGCGGGCAGACTAAAGTATTTTAATTATTCATAAAACATATCATGTTAATTAAATCCTATTGTATTGTTTTAAATGTATTTAACCCTTTATGACACAAGTTGTATGTAATTTGCTTAGTCATAAGTTATGACTCATAACCATAGACATGTGCATCTGATATATAGCTACCTTGTTCGAACTGGTTCCGTAGATGACACTCTCTCCATATTCTCGCATCATGTGTGCTTCCTGGCCATTTAGCTGTTAAGCTCCTCACTTTTTTGCTGTGGTCACATACCATCTAAATATAAAATAATAATACATAATTAATTATACTATTAATTTTTAATTATACTGATATCATAGTGAATAATGTTAGTGCTATTGAAAATAGAATATTTTATATTAGTTATTGTCATACATCAGTGATAAAAAAACATAATTATGAGTACTGAAAAACTTTGATGTGGCAAAAGCAAACAAGATAACATACTTGCACGTTCAAAGAATGGTAGCCTTTTCTATTTATGAAATCGGCTTCGTGGTTCTTTGGCCTTTGAATGCGAACATGAGTTCCATCAATCAGTCCGATTACATTTGGAAATCCTGAATAATCAATAAGATTATTATTTAACAATTATGTTCATTTATTTAGGACAGGTAAATGAAATTCAGCTGGCATGACTGAATCATTTCTTCAGCACAACATCTTAATTCCCGTAACATTGGAGTACCATTTGTAATAAAATCTGCAAAAAATGGTCTTATAGACATGGAGCGGAAATAAAATAGGTATTGAGGACCTACAGACTGATGGGAAGACTAACAGCGTTGTTAAAATCCCACACATCCTTTGAGGGGGGACTTTACAAAGACAGATACATATGCAGGTGTGGAGGATACCATGCTAAAACCAAGAGTGAATTGAGATTAAAAGAAGGGTACATAAATGTATAATTATTTAATCATAACACTGTTATATTCCATGGAGTGATATCAAAATGGCATTTACAGTAAAGAGTGAAGATATAATATTACAATAACTGCGAATTAGGAACGTAATGAAACAAAGATTCAATTTGGACTAAACTGGGGTGACATCACCCTTATGTTTATATATGCAAGGCCTCTATCCCCTGTGAACTTGCCCTAGGCATAATTGCATAATGTACCAAGCTATACATAAAACTCTTAGAGAAACACACATAATAAATACTTATATTCTCATTCATTTTGATCGATAACGCTTAACGGCAGATTAATAACCACAATGTCGTAATTATCAAAATGTCATTTTCAGTTAAGAATGAAGATATATAATATTACAATAACTGTGAATAAACGACATGAGAGAAGTATCCACTTTGGACTAAACTCCGGTGACATCGCCCTTCAATTAACGTATGCTTCACCTTTCTGTGAACTTGCATTTGGCCTAATGCAGAATGTATCATACAAAACATGAAATGGATACAGTGATAAAAATTACTGAATAAAAATAGTGTATAAATCATTTGATTAAAAAAAATCACATCAAAAAATTGTTGGTCCTAACTGCGTATGTTGTTTATGCAATAACGACGACAATGCCCCCACAAAAATGAAGTGCAAGTGAATGATTTCCCTTGGATAAATGTTCTCAGTCAAGGTCATTTAGACAAACACAAATTTGGCACTCACCAGCAATGGACTGAAATCTGGATTTTAGAGTTTTGCACTCTTCCCTGTCAGGAAACCGTACGTAACGGCGAGCTAGTCGAGCTATTGCTCGTCCAACTCGTCGGCAGCATCTTGATACGGATGGCTGACTGACTCGAACAGTGTCTCCTACGACGAGTTGGAAGGATCCAGTCGCCATGGCACGAAGAAATATGCACAGCTGCTGGATCGGCAGGAGAGGAGAATTACTCAGCGTTCCAAAGTCCAGAGAATCGGCGACCAAATTTAATAAGGTCAGTATAGTTGCCGGAATAAATCGGTATCTCCTATAAACCTCCATTTCCGACAAACCGTCTAGAGGATTTTCTCTGTCAAACAATCTTCTACGCGGGACATTTTCGACGTTTTCAAACAAGATATTGGCGTTACGCATAACGCGAACGGCCATCTTGGAAGCTTAAAGAATTATTCTAAGAATGCCCCGAAGCATTCTTAGAATTTTAAAGAAAATTCTTTATTCTTAAGAATTTTCTTTAACAAAATGAGTTCGTGAATAAGACTTAAGAATTTTTTCTTAGACTAAAGAATTTTCTTTATTTTCAAGTCTAAGAATTGCTAAAGAATTGTTGGTGAATACGGGCCCGGGGATTCCTGGGGATGTTGGTAATTACGGGAATTTCGGTATTTCTTCACACCCGTCAAAATGGCTGCTTCGTCAGAATGAACGCTTAGAAAGTATTAACAAAAAAACATCATCACAAACGATGTTAAGTGAACGCTACTTATCTGTTTTGTAGATAAGTATACGATCCATTGGAAAACACTAACATTTGAAATAAAAAAACGCCAGTGGATATGGAAATCTTCATCGTTCGAAATAGCAGACGGCGTCGACCAATGGCTGCCAATACAGGTTCGAAAAAAACGCGGGAAAGTTTTAACAAAATAACATAATTAAAAATGATGTGAAGTGAACGCTAATTCGTTGTTTTGTAGATAAGTATACGATCTATTGAAAAACCGTAACATTTGACATAAAAACACCCGTGGATATGGAAATAGCAGACATCACACGGCGTCTCATCTGATTCTACGCTGTTTGCCAAGGCCGATAATATAATGAATGGAAATGCACAAACTCAGTAACTGGCAAGCATATATGCATTAGTAGGTTGTTTCGTGATTATTTAGAAACGACTACATAATTCTTTTGGTTCAGCCAGTGCAACTTAACAGAAATAAGTATAATAGTTTCTACACCTGACAACAATGTGCCAACTTATACAAGGTAAGTTGTTTACATTATTTAAAATATTGCAAGCTTACAGTATACAACAATAAACAGCTGGTACAATGTAATGCCATCGTTTTAATTTTAATAAGCCCGTGGTTAATTACCCTTTTTTATCTTATGGATCAATGCATCTCTAACACCTTCAATTGACTTGTTCATGAAAAATATACACCCCCAGTGCATGTTATCCCATACAACATCACTCACTTACTAAGGCTCGATTGGTCATTCTCGGCTCGGGTACTACTAACAAGTACATGTACCCCGGGTACTCTTAACTTTACTTACATGTACCCCGGGTACGGTAAATAAACTTAAACATACCCGCAAATATTAGATTGTATCCGAGTTGTATATCCGCCCAAAACCCGATATCGTTAAATATGCTACCGATTAACGTAAAACAATATTGTTTACCTTAAACAAACTTCTCTTTTAAAAAATCTGCATCAACATGCTTTTTAGTATGAGTGTTGAGAGGACGCCGTAGGAATAATCAAGTAATCAAGAATATGTCTCTGTTTCTGCTTTTATTTCCTTCATGTATAATGACGCTTAGGATTGACGACTAACATTGACGACAATGATAACAAGCATTGAAAACTAACACTAACGACAAGCATTGGCGACTAGATGTAACATTGACGATTCTCTACAATAAATGAAATTAACAATAAAGAATGAATAATAAGATTATAGTACAACAGATCTGCTATTCGAAGTATAATATGATAGCATACACTCATTAGAATAAAAGGTTTCATTAATAACAATTTGAAACATTTTCAATAAATATCGAAATATCTTATACAATATTTATTACACAGCATGAATTAATTGTTAAAACATAATATAAATACCAAATATGGTGTTCCCCATTTAACGGACCTCGCAAACCAAAAAATGTTTCTTTAAAAAAATCTATGACGGTAAAAAGTGAACGTGAGACGTCGCGGAAAATATACTTGACAACGTCATACAATGACGCGACTTTAAACAATTTAAGATTTTAAATTGAATCACATTAATGATTTTAAAAATGAGTTTTGATAATACATTGTATAAATGCCATTTAACAGAAAATTGACATAAATGTAAACATAATTAATTTTTACAAAATAGCCGACAACAACCGATTTAGTGTTAAAATTCCCGGGTACGTTTTAGTATATTTACCGTACCCAGGGTACGAGCCTTACTAACTGTATTACTATTATATCTCACCGACTACCTTTACCTTGTTGTGTTTCAACCTGAAATTTATGTAAAATCCGGCTTTCTTTACTTTTATTTTTCATTCATTTGATTACGCAATTGTTGACGTATCTCGTGGAAAATTATTTGAATCTTTGAATTTTAGTGACTACAAGCTGGAAGTGTGAATTTATTTTAAAAATGAATCTAAGATGTATTTAATTTTTGTGTGTTTGTCATGCATAGTTCAGTGTTTTCCAGAAAAATTTGAGTAGCCAGTTATATGGCCGGCAACTATGCAGTAAAACCAAAGCATTTATGACATTAACTTGATATATTTGGGAAAAGTAGCCGGCATCAAGAGTTAATGTAACCGGCAAAATCGCTAGCTGCCGGTATTTAAAGAGAACACTGATAATAGTAAACTAAATCTCTACGACGGGATTACAGCTTTGTAAAATTGTTTTTTGGGTGATAATGGTTAGTAATTCATACTAATGTTATTAAAAAATATTGTGCTTTAAATTTAATTTTGAGAATGGGATGGAAGAACAGAAAATGAAGAGCATACTGGAATGGAAATAAGTGGTTTACCGTGAGCCCGGGGCAAGTAGATTTTGGCCTGGGCAACTCAATTTAAAAAGTTGGTAAACTTCTTTTTTTTAAAGCTTAAAACAATTCACTGCAATAAAAATTGAAAAAACAATTGATCACCATGGATCAATACGAGAGCGCCGATGGCGTTAAAAGCATAGGTGCAAGATACAGAGAAGTTGCTGCTTAAGTAACTGTTAAGGGAACAGTTGACTGAATGAAAAACTAAAAGGCTATCAAGAAGAAAAGTTATTTTTAAGATGAAGTACAAATAATGAAACAGGAAGTGAGGAAATATTGCAAATCTTCCTATAACAATTGGAACATCAGGAACACGTATTAAATGAGCTTGGTATTTTGCAAGAAAGTAAATGCCCGGATGTTAATGTTATTTTTGACTGGACGTTTATTTCTGTTGTTGTTTTAATTTGGACAAGAATAGTTTCATACAGATGTGTCCGTTGTTTGTGTAATGAAAAGATGAAGTAGCTTATAACAATTACATGCTCCTGAGAGATATTTGTACAACGTTATCATTAATATGTGCGAGACAGAACGACTTTTTCATTCGGAAAAAATAGTCGGTAATTTCAAAAAAATACCGACTATTTAAATAGATAATCTTTCCATTTACATCAGTGTTTGAAACGCATATGAAAAATAATTACCCAAGCCTTTCAAAATTTAAGCATGGACAGATCTGTATCGAACTATTCTTTTCACAAATGAAAATAGACGCTACCCTATTCGTCTGCGTCAAGAATTTGTCGTAAAGCTTGTGGTAAGCGTTAGATGCAGACGTGCACAACAGATTGAGTTCTGAATACAGATTTATGAATGCAGATTTTTATCGAAACTCCTCACAGCAGTTACTTCCCTTGCTTCGCCCGGTCAGTAACTTCTAGTATAAGGGAGACCACTGCGTAGGAGATTGAGATTTATAGTACAGATATAATTGTTTTACGAACGAAATTTGTTTTAGGTTATAAGAAGATTTTTTGACATAAAACGGTCTTAGAAAAATTCACGAAAAACGGTGTCAGCAATATTCTTGGAAGGAAACGTTAGAAAAACGTTTCCAAAAAAAAATTGTAATAATTACCATATACTAAATTAAATAGATATTTCGTCTGATTTTTGATCAGGTAAGGCATCATAAGGGACAACCGATCGATGTGGATTTTCGAAATGTGGTATAAACCATAAGCATAGGTGCAAGCACCTATGCTAGCTAGTTAAATAACATTCATTATTTAGGAACAGGACATGATTCAATTCAGGCTCATAATAAAACATCATGCATTGAACATGTGTTGTCAGCAAATGTATTTAATTATCTATTATTTTATTAAAAGAATGTATAATATTCACATGTTCATATTTCTTGGCTTGTTATTCTTTATCTGGGCAACCAAAATACTAAAGATGGTTGCCCGCAATAGTAAACAGTTAGTTTCAATCCCTGGCATATCATTGTATCTCTATTGTTATAAGCATTGCATTAAAGTTGTGATTGAGGTTAGCTTGTTGTTTATAGTATATTTACATTTGAGCTTGACTGTTATATATGAAATATATATAGTCGAGCTATCCTACTCAACCCGGCGTCGGCGTGCGCGTTGGAATGTTTGCGTACCACCTCAAATATATTTCCTATGTCCATTGACATATTGCTTTTATATTTTGCATACTTAATTACCGACATAACCCCAATCTATAAACAAGAGCAGACAACTCATTAACTGTATCAAGCATTTTAACAGAATTAGGCCCTTTTTCACTTAGAATAATATGCATATTATTGATAAATCTATGTTAAAGTTTGCATATGACCTCAAATATTTTTTATGTCCCTTGACATATTGCGTTCATACACCATGTATTTTGCTTATTAACCAACATGACCCCAATGTATAAACAAGAGCAGATAACTGTATCAAGCATTTTGTAACAATTATGGTCTTTTTTTCACTTAGAATAAGCATATAATTGATAAATCTATTTTAAAGTTTGCGTACCACCTTTTAATTGCCATAACTTGTTTATTATGCTCCCCCTCCAAACTTTTTAGGGGGAGCATATAGTCGCCTCTTCGTCTGTCCGTCCGTGCACAATTTTTGTCCGGGCTGTTTCTCAGCAACTAATGACTGGAATTCAATTAAACTTAATGGGAAGCTTCACTACCAAGAGGAGACATGCATGTTATCAGCCGGTTCTGGTCGGATGATTTTTCACAGAGTTACAATGTATGGCCCTTTGAAATTTTCCATTAACTGTACATAAAGTGCAATACTTGTCCGGGCTATTTCTCAGCAACCAATGACCGGCATTCAATGAAATTTATGGGAAACTTCACTACCAAGAGGACATGTGCATATTATCAGCCGGTTCTCGTCGGATGATTTTTCACAGGGTTATGGCCCTTTGAAATTTTCCATTGAACATATAGTGCAATTCTTGTCCGAGCTATTTCTCAGCAACTTAATATGGGAATTCACTGAAACTTCATGGGAAGCTTCACTACCAACAGGAGATGTGCATATTATCAGCCGGTTATGGTCAGTTGATTTTTCACAGAGTAATGGCCCTTTAAAATTGTCTATAAACTGTACATATTTATGTCGTGCAATTCTTGTCCGGGCTATTTCTCCCCAACTACTGACTGGAATACAATGAAGCTTTATGGGAAGCTTAACTACCTCTAGGAGATGCGCATGTTATAAGTGGGTTCCGGTTAGATAATTTATTAAGAGAGTTATGGCCCTTTGAAATTTTTAAGTTACTTAACCATCCATTGTATTATTTTGTCCAAAGTTATGCCCCTCAAGACGTTTCCTTTTATCTGAATATATAGTGCAATATTGTAACCAAAAAACCTTTGGGGAGCATCACCCGTCACCGATTGTTTCTTGTTTATCATCAAATTTGATTCATGCTTTGACAAAACAACACTAACCTGACATACCACAATGGACACCACCCAAACAGGAAATAAAATCTTATTAGTTTGTTTTATGTATTTATGGAATGAGTGATGTATTGGACGTCATCATTGATGACGTTCAATCGAACGAATGATAAAGGGGGCTAAGTTTCGTTAAGCTGAGGCAAATCACTGCGATTTGTGGCGCTTGAAAACTGGTCGGTAACTTTTGCTGAAATTTGACATGTATATGGACCAGAATGCGATCTACCTGTTGGCGTAGGCGTTATACTAGGGAAAAATCAAGTTTTCGAGTATTTTGTGTTGAAATATTTTTATGGGAAACCACACGCGCAAAGATTAACATTGTGACGTCACGTCATGAAAGTGCTTAGGCTAGCTTCCATCTTGCTACGAAACAAAGAAACTGACGTTACGCGTTATTAATTGAATATATATACAGTTAGGCGTTAAATCTATAAACAACGACGTAATAATTGTGTTTGAATATCAATACGAAGTACACATGCATGTCTTTTGTGCAGATCGAGTGTGGTTGTTTAGAAATTCATGACATAAATCTAAGTTATTGTGTGCGACGAGTTGAAGAAAGGTTTACACGGCGAGGCTTTCCGAGACGTGTCGGATAAATGTAAGTACACACTGGTATTAACATTGTATTCTATTTATCCGATAATATCTTTAATATATATGATAATCATGAGACAAATACATTATTAATTTAGGGTTTAATTATTGAATCAATAAATAAACGTGAGCAGCAAATCAATTTAGTATAAACAACACGCTTACCTTAATGACGACAATAATCCAATATATTATAACAATTACAATTATGTATGATAAACACACAATCCGAAATACGTTTTTGCTTTCGTTCGATGCTTTAAACAAATAAATAACTGTTAAAAACACACAGAGAATTTAACTTAAAATTGTTTGTTTTGACAAATCAATTACGTCACACAACATACGTCATAAATTGCGCAATCAGTTGCATGCAAAATAAAAGTACGGAAAGCCGGTTTTGAGAAATGTTTATATAGTGGAGCAAAATAGTATGATATACACAATAACAAACGATAGAGTGGTGACGGACTTCTCAAAATAGCATTAATTGAAATAGTTTCATGTATACTAAAATCTCTGCGATATCTTTGGTTACCATCATCAAATACACAGAAAAAATAAAATACAATGTAAGTATCACGTGTACTTGAATTTGTCCGACGAGTTGAAGAAAGGTTTACACGGCGAGGCTTGCCGTGAGCAACACATCATTAGCAGCATTAAGTGCGTAACAAATAAACAAAATAATCAAACATAATTATAATTTCACATAGCACATTAAAATATCTATTGCAACTGACACCGTTTTGTAGCGAAATTTGATGACTCAATTTCAGCTTTAACAAGAGTTATAAAAAAAACTTAATTTAGTATAAACGTCACGCTTACCTAAATCCAATGTTTGTAACAATAAGTTGACCACTTTAATCCAAAGTTTATAACAAACAATTTGAAACGATATGCACTTTCATCTGTATTAATCCATGTCTTTATCGAAACTTAGTTCAAACCACACAATTGTATTGTATTCCTATCTATGTTTACATTTATGCATGATGGACACACAATCCAAAATACGTTTTGCATTCGTTCGATGCTTTAAACAAATAGTTTACACATAAAAAATACAACGACATGTCCTTTAATTCCAGAGAGTGTAAATAAAACCATTGTGTTTCGTCACCGAAATGACGTCACACAATGTACTGCGAAGTACATTTCGTAATATAAAATCAAAGCGCTGATTGCATTGCAAAATGAATTCAACACTATCTTGAACGCAACGCTATAATGATGTTTCAATGAAATACACAGAATTTTGTAGACAAAGAAAAAGGCTTAATGCTAGTCGATAGTGTTTAAGATGGGGATGTCCGACACACTGCAGCTGTTTGCTATTTTCACGTTTTTTATATTATTGTAATGGGAATTGAAGTTCTACTTTTTAAGGTAGCTAATCGAACGGCCTCGAAAAAATAAACATGTCTGCGAGTATTATGGTTACCATCATGTGATTTGTATATTAATTTTTTGCGAGAACTTTGGTTACCATCATTAAATGCACAAAAAGAAATAGGTTTTCAATTTTATTTCATCTCCCCACTCATTCCATCCCGCGAAACCCTTAAGGTGTCGCAAGTCTAGTACAAATGTTAAATGTTTTCGTACCAAAATAGTTTTCGTACCTTCATTTTTTTGTTCCCTATATTTTTTCGTACTCTAATTTGTTTTTGTAACCAAATTTTTTTTTCGTACCCAAATTTTTTTCGTAACCAATTTTTTTCGTACCCATTTTTTTCGTACCGAAATGTTTTTCGTACCCAAATTTGTTCGTACCCAATTTTTTTTTCGAACACATTTTTTTCGTACCTAAATTGTTTCGTAAAATTTTTGTCAAAATAATCGGCTTTCAATTTGATTTGATCTCCCCACTCATTCCATCCCGCGAAACCCTTAAGGTGTCGCAACTCTAGTATGGAATGAGTGATGTATTGGACGCCATCATTGATGACGTTCATTCGAACGAATGATAAAGGGGGCTAAGTTTCGTTAAGCTGAGGCAAATCACTGCGATTTGTGGCGCTAGAAAACGGGTCGGTAACTTTAGCTGAAATTTGACATGTATATGAAGAAGAATGCGATCTACCTGTTGGCGTAGGCGTTATACCTGGGAAAAATCTAGTTTTTTATTAAATCACGAAAAAGTGGCGTGTTTTTATTGCGCACTCGCTATAAAATGAGTTCTCGCCGGAAGCCGATTCACCCCAGGAGATAATTCACGCGCTAGGCAATTCCAATTTGATTTTAAATAATACATATTGCGATTTTATTCCCAAATTAATTAATAATTTCATCTTGCGTTTAACATACGTTTTAGAAAATATTAACAAAACAAACAAAAACAAACAACTGTTAAATTTTATTGTTGTAAATACGGTAACCTGATTACATATCCACTAGCGTCTATGCATATTTACACATAAAAAATAGTTCGCAAGTAAGCAACAAACAATCAAATTAAAACGCAAATTATTTAACAAAATATATAAATTTAAGCTAGAAATCGAAACTTAAATACAATTTCTGCACTAAAAACACAATACCAATAGTTTTTACAATAACACATTCGACATGTACATGCACTTCCAACAACACGCCAACCGCTATTTTCAAAGCGAATGTGTAGAGTAACATTTCAAACAATAAAGACAAAATGGAACTGGAATTTAACATAGTGCGCAAATTGAAAGTGATTAGAGTAATTTATTTTTCAACTTGTCAATCTCCGTAGTATACGTTTAGTTGTGAGATGTTAACGGTTTCCCCCAAAAAAGCATGCCTTCGCTGCGAAGTCAAAGTGGGTGGGGAAGGAGACTGCTTGTGGATTTCGAGTTGCTGGAAGTTTGTAACGAAGCTGCTTTTGTGCAATATTCAGCGATTTTGCAAGCTGTGTGTTTGAAGTCGGAGATATATATTGCTGACATTAATGATGTTGTGTACGTTCTTGTGACCACTGATATGCATATGATACCAGTGGGAGAGCATCCCGAATCCCACATAGTCTGCAACAGATGTTTCCAGGTCGAGTGGTTGGTAAGTTTCATCGTTATACATGCATATTACACATTTTACATTATTTGTGCTATTTTTGACACCCATTTTTCATGCTGATGAACCAACGGTCAGTGCCAGTAGTCCTACTGTCATTGACATTGGTCTGTGTGCTTGTTGAAAGATCATGTAGAAAGGGTTGTTTAGCTCCAATAAGCCATGTTGCTATTTTTTGGATAAATTTATGGCAGTGGGCTTTTTTATCTTTGTGCAGCAACCTCTGCCGCCTCATTTTGTGAAAACATTAGGCGCACACTGTTCATATTGTGGTAAAAGGAGTCGCGCAATGATCAAAGTGAGAAAAATTGGTGGTGACTATTCAACATTGTGAAAAAAATTGTCGCGCATTGTTTAAAATTCCTAAAAAATCAGTAGCAAACTTTTAAAATTTGTGAAAACAAGTGTCTCGCAATGTTGAAAATTGTGAAATATGAGTCGTGCAATGTTGAAGATTTAAAAAAATGAGCCTCGCAATCTTGACAATTATGGAAAAATAAGTTGCACACTTTTCAAAATTGTGAACAAATGAGTTGTGACTGTTGAACATTGTGAAAATAATTAATTGAGCATTGTTTAAATTTGTGAAAATATGAGTCTCAGTAACGACATCAGCAACCATATGCCACTCAGCGTAACAACATCAGCATTAGTCGCTAACTGTTGTGAAATGTGAAAAAATAAGTTGCACGCTTTTTAAAACATTGACCATTTGCATCGCGAATTCCTATAATTTGTGCAAAAACAGCTATCACTATTAATAATTGAGGAGAAAAAAGTCTAATATTTTTAAAACGTTTTCAGTTTAAAGAAACTCGTAATTATTTTTTATTTAAAGTTGTTTACGGCCATTTCATATCACTATCATATTTTTTTATAATGATATTGTGTGCCTGTCTAATTTGTAATTTGTTCAAGTTGTGCTATAAAGATGTTATTCTTTATTTTGACATTTTGTCTCATGTTGGATTATTTGTTATATTTTATTATTATATAAAAATGGCATCCCATGAACCAGTAGTCATAGTATAAGCAACATTGAAGCCTAATATGCATTCATCTTTTATTATTTGGGCACAAATAATTTTACCGTGTGAAGACCCTACATAAAAATGCTGATTTTTTTCTTACTTGGTACCTGGCGACACAAATTTTCAAGTCTATTTCATTAAATTTGGCAAAGATATTTTTTAAAATGGCATCGTATGAACCATTAGTCATAATATAAGCAACATTCAAGCCTAATATGCATTCATCTATTATTATTTTTGGCACAAATAATTTTAACATGTGAAGACCCTACATAAAAATGCTGATTTTTTTCTTACTTGGTACCTGGCGACACACATTTTCAATTCTATTTTATTAACTAAGGCATATATATTAATAAAAATGGCATTGTATGAACATGTCGTCATAGTATAAGCAACATTGAAGCCTAATATGCATTCATCTATTATTATTTGGGAACAAATAATTTTACCCTGTGAAGACCCTACATAAAAATGCTGATTTTTTTCTTACTTGGTACCTGGCGACACCCATTTTAAAGTCTATTTCATTAAATTTGGCATAGATATTTATAAAAATGGTATCGTATGAACCATTAGTCATAGTAAAAGCAACATTGAAGCCTAATATGCATTCATCTATTATTATTTGGGCACAAATAATTTTACTGTGTGAAGACCCTACATAAAAATGCTGATTTGTTTCTTACTTGGTACCTGGTGACACACATTTTCAAGTCTATTTCATTAAATTTGGCATAGATATGTATAAAATTGGCATCGTATGAACCAGTAGTCATAGTATAAGCAACATTGAAGCCTAATATGCATTCATCTATTATTACTTGGGCACAAATAATTTTACTGTGTGAAGACCCTACAATTTTTTCTTACTTGGTACCTGGCCAGCGCCTTCCGCAGGAATGTTTTCAGGCGCCCCGGGGCCGATGGGGTAGGGTGGGTGCGGGAGGGGTATCCCCTGCCGACGTAGATTTTTTTTTATTTAACGTGTCAATTGACGTTCTGTGGTGCGTTATAAATCTATGAAAAACAGATATGAAGCTATGACTCTTCAAAAAAATCCCCCAGTCATTTAAAAATATTTTTTTTATATTGTTTAATTGTTTTAAAACTTTCCCGCACAGATAGTAACATCCCGACTCGAACGATTTCCCAATACATCCGTTTCAACCCGACTCTTTCTGTATACTTACTACTTTTCAAGTTTCTCTTTATAACCCGATAATCCCGTTTATTCCGTTTTTATCAATCACTTTCTGGTAAATATTCACGATAAAAGCTCTCAATTATTTCTTTAACACAAACCTTGCCATTTTTTAAGTGACTATTTATAGATTTGATGAAATATTGCCTCTGAATATGCGTCAATCCCCTGACCTGTTGTGTGCTTGTTAAAACGCTCATTACACGCAAGCTTTTGTATGCAAATGACGCGACGTTGTATATGCTGCATAATTTTCGCGCTCTTTTTAATTGAGAAAAAGATTCGACACAAAATAAATTTGCACTGCTTATTTGAAGCAAAAATATTTAACGTTGCGGTAACATTTACATTCGGAAGTGTGATTTGGATTTAAAACGCGTTAACATCGACTTACGGGAATGGGTTTCGGATTACAAATTTAATTATTCCCATTAGAGATTTCAACAAATATTAACCGTTGCGTTATAAATTCAACGATAATTTGTTTAAACACTTTACGAGTCGAATAAATGTGTTGACGGAATATGCATGAAATTCACGTTTTCCACGAGGATCACGGCCGGTTGCCATGATCAGTCTTCTTACTATCGATAATCGGACGAAACATTTACACGTGTGCGTAATTAATTCAACGAAAATTTGTTAAAGCGCTTTACGTGTCGAATAAATGGCAGAAAAACGAGGTGAATCAGTTCTATAAATGGACATGATGAAATATACATGTACTGGAATTAAATTCTTATCACATAATTGTAACCGGAAGTCATTTGCACAACTTACTCGCTATAATAATTAATTGTTTACCACTTGCAATTAATTTCTCGTATTAATTATAGGTAACACTTGTTTACAGTAAAAAGGTGTGATGATGATACCCGAAACCGTCTTTAATGTACTGTACTGTACTAATTACCGGTTTTATTACGTAAACAGTACAACTTCTTGCTAATCGAGCTGCGATAAACTCTTACTTCATGCCCGACGTCAATCAAAAATAATGGTCGATAGTTAACCCCGCCCTCATAAGCATTCGCGTAACTGATTGGACGATGAACTTCACAGTTCACAGTTCACGACTGGAAAGCTACCAGATACATCCTTGTCAGCATTTAAATGACTGTGTAATGTGGCTAGAAAAATCAATACGCGCGTCATGCTATTCTCTTATCAGTGTATTATCCATTACCCCATGATGTGTTTATGGCGATTACTTGTGAAAGTAGGTACCGAGTGCTCTTTTAAAACAGGAAATATTGATACACTGATAAAGAAACCTTGATTTTTTTGGACAATCTCCACTTTCTTTTACTAAAAAATACATTGATCGGAAAATTTCAAGCGCCCCGGGGACTCTGATTTTGAAATTCAAGCGCCCCGGCAAGGGGCGCTTAAATGGCCTGGGGAAGACCCTGCTGGCGACACACATTTTCAAGTCTTTTTCAATAAATTTGGCATAGATATTTTTTTTTAAATGGCATCGTATGAACCAGTAGTCATAGTATAAGCAACATTGAAGCCTAATATGCATGTATCTAGTATTATTTTTGGCACAAATAATTTTAACATGTGAAGACCCTACATAAAAAAGCTGATTTTTTTCTTACTTGGTACCTGGCGACACACATTTTCAATTCTATTTCATTAAATTTGGCATATATATTAATAAAAATGGCATTGTATGAACATGTCGTCATAGTATAAGCAACATTGAAGCCTAATATGCATTCATCTATTATTATTTGGGAACAAATAATTTTACCCTGTGAAGACCCTACATAAAAATGCTGATTTTTTTCTTACTTGGTACCTGGCGACACACATTTTAAAGTCTATTTCATTAAATTTGGCATAGATATTTATAAAAATGGTATCGTATGAACCATTAGTCATAGTAAAAGCAACATTGAAGCCTAATATGCATTCATCTATTATTATTTGGGCACAAATAATTTTACTGTGTGTAGACCCTACATAAAAATGCTGATTTTTTTCTTACTTGGTACCTGGCGACACACATTTTCAAGTCTATTTCATTAAATTTGGCATAGATATTTATAAAATTGGCATCATATGAACCAGTAGTCATAGTATAAGCAACATTGAAGCCTAATATGCATTCATCTATTATTATTTGGGCATAAATAATTTTACTGTGTGAAGACCCTACATAAAAATTCTGATTTTTTTCTTACTTGGTACCTGGCGACACACATTTTCAAGTCTTTTTCATTAAATTTGGCATAGATAATTTTTTTTAAATGGCATCGTATGAACCAGTAGTCATAGTATAAGCAACATTGAAGCCTAATATGCATTCATCTATTATTATTTGTGCACAAATAATTTAACCATGTGAAGACCTTAGATAAAAATGCTGATTTTTTTCTTACTTGGTACCTGGCGACACACATTTTCAAGTCTATTTCATTAAATTTGGCATAGATATTTATAAAAATGGCATCGTATGAACCATTAGTCATAGTATAAGCAACATTAAAGCCTAATATGCATTCATCTATTATTATTTTGGGCACAAATAATTTTACCGTGTGAAGACCCTACATAAAAATTCTGATTTTTTTCTTACTTGGTATCTTGCGACACACATTTCTAAGTCTTTTTCATTAAATTTGGCATATACATGTATATTAATAAAAATGGCATTGTATGAACATGTCGTCATAGTATAAGCAGAGAAGCATAATACGCATTCATCTATTATAATTTGGGCTCATACAATTTTACCGTGTTAGCACCATATATCAAGTTGCACATTTTTTAAATATTCGCCAGATACCCACAGGCATTTTCATTAATATCTCAGAAAAAAAGACCTATATATTAATACACATGGCATCTAAAGAACATTTTATCATAGTTAAACATGGTTCCCAGCCAACCTGGAAATCAGGGAAAACCTGGAAAAAGACTTTTACATTTTCCAGTCAGGGAAATGTCAGGGAATTTGGGAAAAGTTCCTGAAATCAGGGAAAAATCAGGGAATTTTGTTTGGGCAGACTTTCCCAACTTGTCTCGAGAAGTCCATACAATTAAAACAGCAAATTATTTCTTTGCATGGCTATGGTGACTTTGTAGTATACATGTAGCTTTAAAAATAAGCTATGTCTGCAACTGCTATTTATTCAGGGTGTCAAAAACAAGAAATAGGTCGAAATTATGATCCTGGACGTTTTATTTTCCATCAGGGAAAAATCGGGGAATTTTGTTTATACAAAAAGCTTGGAACCCTGTAATAAAGCAATCTAGAGGCATGAAATGCATTTTTCTATTATGATATGTCCACAAATTATTTCACTAAGTGATGACCCAGCTTGAATATGAGGATTTGTTGAATATTTCATGCTAACCAACAAACATTTTTAGTCGTATATCAGGATTCAATACCTATACCTTAGTGAAAATGGAATCGGAAGAACATTTGTTCATTGTACTAGATGGAATGAAACATTATATCTATCCATCTTATAGTTTATTGCAGTTTCAGTAATATTCTGTCTATAAATGATTTCAACATGATATAATTATAAATCATTGCTAGCAAATGTGTATATATGAAACGAAAATTAAAAAATAGACGGTTTATTTTTTCCCCATTTTTGCATATATATCTATGTATACATCTTTTGTTGTAAACAGTTATGCGACATGTGTCAGAAACGCCCAGTACAAATATATGGACAGAATGATTTTTTAACTTACCGGTATGTGGGTGTATGTTGGCTCCACTTCACAAGATACAGTCATTGTAGTTTAATTGAAAAACGCATCTTACAATGTGAGATGAGTTCTGGGTTCAAGCCCCAGCAGTGGCCTATCATGTGTGATATACAGAGCCATTATGATTAAATATACACAGTTATCTTTTTAAACAATACAATTAAATATAAGGAATAATGTTAAAGGGGCATTGCTGCTTAGCCATTTTTGGGATTGTATTGTGATTTTTGGCCAAATTTGACACTGAATAAAAGGGTTTATAAACATCCCAAGCATAAATGCTTCTAAATTTGTAAAAAAAAACAAGTCGAAGTGTGCAGAATATTAAAAATTTGCAACTTTTTGGTGTCTTAAGGTCATTAAATGCCACTCAAAGTTTACATTTTTTGTACAAAATGACCCATTTTGTGCTGTCCATTATGGTTAATGTTTTACGCTGTCAGGTCCAAAAACGCTCATTCTGTAGCTTGTTTGGACTATAATCTATAATGTGGCCAAGTTTCAGCAGATGCGACCCAGTGGTTCTGATTTTATACGCCGTGCCTAGCTTTTATTAGTCCACTACCGGTTTTCCCGAAGGGGATTTATGGTTTGTGCTCTGTGTGTCCGTCAGTCAGTCAGTCAGTCTGTCGCACTTTTCTGAATCCTGCGATAACTTTAAAAGTTTTTAATATTTTTTCATGAAACTTGAAACATGGATAGATGGCAATAAGGACATTATGCACGTGATTTCATTTTGTTCCTACGTCAAAAATTATGGTTTCTATGGCAATAAATAAAAAAATAAAATAAATTCTGACAATGGTGGAGCCGGTAGGGGACAAATTTGCTTGACAATAGTCTTGTTGAGTATTACTCACTGACTTATGCATATGCGCTCGGCTGTTTTCGGAGAATACCTGAGGTATTGTCATAGCCAGCTCATCGTGTCGTATCGTGTCTTTTCGCCGTCCGCCATGCTAAAACCTTAACATTGACCCATTGTACCCACAATTTTCGTACCCACATTTTTTTTCGTAACCAAAATATTCGTACCCACATTTGTTTAGTACCCAAAATTTGTGTTCCCACATTTTCTTACCCAAAATTTTCGAACCCACATTTTTTTCGTTCCCACTCATTCCATCCCGCGAAACCCTTAAGGTGTCGCAACTCTAGTATGGAATGAGTGATGTATTGGACGTCATCATTGATGACGTTCATTCGAACGAATGATAAAGGGGGCTAAGTTTCGTTAAGTTGGTGCAAATCACTGCGATTTGGGCGCCTTGAAAACTGGTCGGTAACTTTTGCTGAAATTTGACATGTATATGGACCAGAATGCGATCTACCTGTTGGCGTAGGCGTTATACCTGGGAAAAATCAAGTTTTCGAGTATTTTGCGTTTAAATATTTTTTATGGGAAAGGGCACGTGCGCATGACGTCATGAAAAGCGCTTAGGTTAGCTTCCATATTGTTAATAAACAAAGAAACTAAGTTACGCGTTATTAATTAAAGTTAGGCGTTTAATCGATAAACAAAGATGTAATAATTGTGTTTGAATATCAATCGGAAGTACACATGCATGTCTTTTGTGCACAGTGTGTTTTTTTAATAAACATGACATAAATCTATGTGTTATTCGACGTATTGTGAATTTGTGTGCAACGAGTTGAAGAAAGGTTTACACGGCTAGGCTTTCCGACATAAATGTAAGTACACACTGGTATTAGAATGGTATTCTATTTATCCGATAATATTTATTACATTATTAGGGTTTAATAATTTATTATTAAATCAATAAATAAACGTGAGCAGCAAATCAATTAATTTCGTTTGTAAGTGGAAACCGAAAGTAAACAAACCAACCGTCAAAATGGCTGACAAAGGAATGAACGCTCACAAAGTATTTACAAAAAAAACATCACAAAAGATGTAAAGTGAACGCTACTTATCTGTTTTGTAGATAAGTATACGATCCATTGGAAAACACTAACATTTGACATAAAAAACGCCAGTGGATATGGAAATCTTCAGCATTCGAAATAGCAGACGGCGTCGACCAATGGAAACGAACGCGAGAAAGTATTAACAAAATAACATAGATGTTGTAAAGTGAACGCTAATTCGCTGTTTTGTAGATAAGTATACGATCTATTGAAAAACCATAACATTTGACACAAAAACACCCGTGGATATGGAAATCTTCAGCGTAACGAAATAGCAGACATCACACGGCGTCTCATCTGGGTCTACGCTGTTTGCCAAGGCCGATAATATAATGAATGGAAATGCACAAACTCAGTAACTGGCAAGCATATATGCATTAGTAGGTTGTTTCGTGATTATTCAGAAACGACTACATAATTCTTTTGGTTCAGCCAGTGCAACTTAACAGAAATAAGTATAAAAAGTTTCTACACCTGACAACAATGTGCCAACTTAATACAAGGTAAGTTGTTTACATTATTTAAAATATTGCAAGCTTACAGTACTCAAAAATAAACAGCTGGTACAATGTAATATCATCGTTTTAATTTTAATAAGCCCTTGGTTAATTACCCTTTTTAATGTTATTGATCAATGGATCTCTAACACCTTCAATTGACTTGTTCATGAAAAATATACACCCTCAGTGCATGTTATCCCATACACCATCAATCACTTACTAAGGCTCGATTGGTCATTCTCGGCTCGGGTACTACTTACCGGTACATGTACCCCGGGTACTCTTAACTTTACTTACATGTTCCCCAGGTACGGTAAATAAACTTAAACATACCCGCAAATATTAGATTGTATCCGAGTTGTATATCCGCCCAAAATCCGATGTCGTTAAACATGCTACCGATAACGTAAAACAATATTGTTAACCTTAAACAACCTTCTCTTAAAAAATCTGCATCAACATGCTTTTTAGTTTGAGTGTTGAGAGGACGCCGTAGGAATAAGTAAGTAATCAAGAATACGTCTCTGTTTCTGCTTTTATTTCCTTCATGTATAATGACGATAAGGATTGATGACTAACATTGACGACAATGATCACAAGCATTTACGACTAACACTGACGACAAGCATTGTTAAATTAACGATTTAATTTGAATAATCAGATTATAGTACAACAGATATGCTTTTCAAAGTATAATATAATAGCATACACTCATTAGAATAAGATGTTTCATAAATAACAATTTGAAACATTTTCAATCAATATCGAAATATCTTATTCAATATTTATTACACAGTATGAATTAATTGTTAAAACATAATATAAATACCGAATATGGTGTTCCCCATTTAACGGACCTTGCAAACCAAATAATGTTTCTTTAAAAAAATCTATGACGGTAAAAAGTGAGCGTGCGATGTCGCGGAAAATATTATACTTGACGACGTCATACAATGACGCGACTTTAAACAATTTAAGATTTAAAATTAAATCACATCATTGATTTTAACAATGAGTTTTGATAATATAAATGCCATTGAACAGAAAATTGACATAAATGTAAACATAATTAATTTTTACAAAATACCCGACAACAACCGATTTAGTGTTAAAATTCCCGGGTACGTTTTAGTATATTTACCGTACCCAGGGTACGAGCCTTACTAACTGTATTATTATTATATCTCACCGACTACAAGGTACCTTTACCTTGTTGTGTTTATCAACCTGGAATTTATGTAAAATCCGGCTTTCTTTACTTTTATTTTTCATTCATTTGATTACGCAATTGTTGACGTACCTCGTGGAAAATTATTTGAATCTTTGGATTTTAATGGCGACAAGCTGGAAGTGTCAATTTATTTTAAAAACGAATCTAAGATTTTAAGTATTGTGTGTTTTTCATGCATAATTCAGTGTTTTCCAGAAAATTGAGTACCAGTTACATGGCCGGCAACTATGCAGTAAAACAAAAGCATTTATGACATTTACTTGATATATTTGGGAAAAGAAGCCGTCATGTAAATGTAAGAGTAAATGTAACCGGCAGAATCGCTGGCTGCCGGTATTTAAAGAGAACACTGATAATAGTAAACTAAATCTCTACGACACGATAACAGCGTTGTAAAATTGTGTTTTGGGTGATAATGGTTAGTAATTCATACAAATGTTATTAAAAAATATTGTGCTTTAAAATTAATTTTGAGAATGGGATGGAAGAACAGAAAATGAAGAGCATACAGGGATGGAAATAAGTGGTTTCCCATGAGCCCGGGGCAAGTAGATTTTGGCCTGGGCAACTCAATTTCAAAAGTTGGTAAACTTGTTTTTTTTTTAAATCTTTAAACAATTCAGTGCAATAAAAATTGAAAAACAATTGATCACCATGGATCAATACTAGTTAAATAACATTCATTATATAGGAATAGGACATTATTCAATTCAGGCTCATAATAATACATCATGCATTGAACATGTGTATTGTCAGCAAATGTATATAATTATCTATTATTTTATTTAAAAAATGTATAATAATATTCACATGTTCATATTTCTGGGCTCGTTATTCTTTATCTGGGCAACCAAAATACTAAAGATGGTTGCCCACAATAGTAAAAAGTTAGTTTCAATCCCTGGCATATCATTGTAACTTTATTGTTTA
The DNA here is from genome assembly GCF_020536995.1 of Dreissena polymorpha. Lineage (NCBI taxonomy): Eukaryota > Metazoa > Mollusca > Bivalvia > Myida > Dreissenidae > Dreissena > Dreissena polymorpha. The sequence goes on along the minus strand of NC_068359.1, from coordinate 8,724,984 downwards.
ACTGCATTGCATTAAAATTGTGATTGAGGTAAGCTTGTTGTTTATAGTATATTTACTTTTTAGCTCGACTATTATATATGAAATATATATAGTGTAGCTATCCTACTCCCCCCGGCGTAGGTGCGCGCATTGGAATGTTTGCGTACCACCTCCAATATATTTCCTATGTCCATTGACATATTGCTTTCATACATGTATTTTGCTTCTTAACCAACATGACCCCAATGTATAAACAAAAGCAGATAACTGTATCAAGCATTTTGTAACAATTATGGCCTTTTTTTCACTAAGAATAAGCATATAATTGATAAATCTATTTTAAAGTTTGCGTACCACCTTTAAATTGCCACAACTTTTTTATTATGCTCTCCCCAAATTTTTTAAGGGGGGAGCATATAGTCGCCGCTTCGTCTGTCCGTCCGTGCACAATTTTTGTCCGGGCTATTTCTCAGCAACTAATGACTGGAATTCAATTTAACTTAATGGGAAGCTTCACTACCAAGAGGAGACATGCATATTATCAGCCGGTTCTGGTCAGATGATTTTTCACAGAGTTACAATGTATGGCCCTATGAAATTTTCCATTAACTGTACATATAACGCGATCTACCTGTTGGCGTATTCATTATTACTGGGAAAAATCTAGTTTTCGATTAAATCACGAAAAAGTGGTGTTTTTTATTGCGCCATCGCTATAAACACGTGGCTTGGCCGGAAGTACATGTAGCCTTAATAGCAACCCCAAGACAATTCACCCCCAGGAGACAATTCACGGGCTAGACAATTCAAATCAGATTTTTCATACCCCAATTTTTCGATTTTCGTAATCATTTTTGTCGTACCCAAATGTTTTTCGTACCCAAATTTGTTCGTACCTAAAAAAAAAATCGTACCCATTATTTTCGTACCCAAATGTTTTTGGTACCCAAATTTTTCGTACCCAATTTTTTTCGTACCCCTTTTTTTTCGTACCCATTTTTTTCGTACCTAAATTTTTGTTCGTACCAAATTTTTTTAGTAACAATTTTTTTTTTCGTACCCATTTTTTTCGTACCCAAATGTTTTTTGTTCCCAATTGTTTTCGTACCCAATTTTTTTTTCGTACCCATTTTTTTCGTACCCAAATGTTTTTCGTACCCAAATTTGTTCGTACCCATTTTTTTTTGTACCAATCTTTTTCGTACCCAAATTTGTTCGTACCCAATTTTTTTTCATACCCATTTTTTTCGTACCCAAATAAAAAAATCGTACCCATTTTTTTAGTACCCAAATTTGTTTCGTACCCAAATTTTTATTTGTACACATTTTTTTCGTACCCAAATAGTTTTCGTACCCTAATTTTTTTTATTTCCTTTATTTTTTCGTACTCTAATTTGTTTTCGTAACCAAATTTGTTTTTTTTTCCTGCCCATATTATATTCGTACCCATTATTTCTTCGTACACAAATTTGTTCGTACCCAAATTTTTTCGTACCCATATGTCGTACTCAAATTTTTTTCGTACACAAATTTGTTCGTACCTAATTTTTTATTCGTACCCATTTTTTTCGTACCCAAATAGTTTTTCGTACCTTTATTTTGTTCGTACCCTTTTTTTTTCGTACTCAAATTTGTTTTCGTACCCAAATTTTTTTTTTTTTCGTACCCACTGCCCACATATTTTTTCGTACCAATTTTTTATTTTGAAATAATCGATTTTCCATTTGATTTGAACTCTCCACTCATTCCATCCCGCGAAACCCTTAAGGTGTCGCAACTCTAGTATGGAATGAGTGATGTATTGGACGTTATCATTGATGACGTTCAATCGAACGAATGATAAAGGGGGCTAAGTTTCGTTAAGTTGAGGCAAATCACTGCGATTTGAGGCGCTTGAAAACTGGTCGGTAACTTTTGCTGAAATTTGACATGGATATGGACAAGAATGCGATCTACCTGTTGGCGTAGGCGTTATACCTGGGAAAAATCTAGTTTTTGATTAAATCACGAAAAAGTGGTGTGTTTTTATTGCGCAATCGCTATAAAATGAGTTCTCGCCGGAAGCCGATTCACCCCAGGAGACAATTCACGCGCTAGGCAATTCAAATTTGATTTTATATAATACATATTGCGATTTTATTCCCAAATTAATGAATAATTTCATCTTGCGTGTAACATACGTTTTAAAAAATATTAACAAAACAAACAAAAACAAACAACCGTTAAATTTTATTGTTGTAAATGCGGTAACCTGATTACATATCCACTAGCGTCTATGCATATTTACACATAAAAAATAGTTCGCAAGTAAGCAACAAACTAATTTACAAACAATCAAATTTAAACGCAAATGATTTAACAAAATATATAAATTTAAGCTAGAAATCGAAACTTAAATACAATGTCTGCACTAAAAACACAATACCAATAGTTTTTACAATAACACATTCGACATGTACATGTACTTCCAACAACACGCCAACCGCTATTTTCAAAGCGAATGTGTAGAGTAACATTTCAAACAATAAAGACAAAATGGAACTGGAGTTTAACGTAATGCGCAAATTGGAAGTGATTAGAGTAATTTATATTTCAACTTGTCAATCTCCGTAGTATACGTTTAGTTGTGAGATGTTAACGGTTTCCCTAAAAAAACATGCCTTCGCTGCAAAGTCAAAGTGGGTGGGGAACGAGACTGCTTGTGGATTTCGAGTTGCTTGAAGTTTGTAACGAAGCTGCTTTTGTGCAATATTCAGCGATTTTGCAAGCTGTGTGTTTGAAGTCGGAGATATATATTGCTGACATTAATGATGTTGTGTACGTTCTTGTGACCACTGATCTGCATATGATACCAGTGGGAGAGCATCCCGAATCCCAGTTCCCACATAGTCTGCAACAGATGTTTCCTGGTCGAGTGGTTGGTAAGTTTCATCGTTATACATGCATATTACACATTTTACATTATTTGTGCTATTTTTGACACCCATTTTTCATGCTGATGAACCAACGGTCAGTGCCAGTAGTCCTACTGTCATTGGTCTGTGTGCTTGTTGAAAGTACATGCAGAAAGGGTTGTTTTGCTCCAATAAGCCATGTTGCTATTTTTTGGATAAAATTTATGGCAGTGGGATTTTTTATCTTTGTGCAGCAACCTCGGCCGCCTCATTTTTTGGAAACATTAGTTGCACACTGTTCATATTGTGGAAAAATGTGTCGTGCACTGTTCACAGAAAGAAAAATGGTGGTGACTTTTCAACAATGTGAAAAAATGAGTCGCGCATTGTTTAAAATACTTAAAATATCAGTCACAAACATTAGAAAAATGTAAAAAAAAGTGTCTCACAATGTTGAAAATTGTAAAATATGAGTCGCACAATGTTGAAGGTTGTAAAAAATGAGCCTCGCAATCTAGACAATTATGGAAAAATAAGTCAGGGGACAAAAATTCCACTCGTCCGCTCATATTGACGAGTGAAATCTTTAAAGGACAAGTGAATTTTCCTAAAGCGCTCGTCCTACAGGACTAGAGAAAAAGCTGATGTTAAAATATGTATTTTAGGACCCGTAAATAATTAAATAAAATCATTTTCTTAAAGCATATCTATTCCGAAAGTAGAACGAGAATGAACTGGAAATTGTAATTGTAAATTTCATACAACAGGTGCGCATTGTTATGCGAGACTAAGTCCCGAGTAAATATTGGTGTCAATGTTGACAGGGAACCATCCGACTGCATTCACTGTAAGTATTGATTTTTAAAGAATTATTTAACTGCAAAGTACAGTTTATAACTAGTCTGAATTTCGTCCGTAAAATGTCTGACATTTGAGGGTTCTTTAAAGGGATGGGTGGGGGGGGTTTGATGTTCAAACATCCCAAACGGAAAGCACGCAAGCATTAGAAAAAAGTAAAACAGCAGTCTTCATTTATTTATTTTGTGTTCCTCATAAATAACTTATTTCACTGCTTAACATTTCTTTTTTGATAAGCTGGCATGAATAACTGAGTAAGCAGCATTTTAGCAGTGATATAGTAAATTTTATTAGTCATATTAGCCCTTTGCAAACTTTATTTCACACATATTCAAGGACGAGTGCATGTGTTTGCAGGACGAGTGCAAATTTAAATGCAATCGTCCTGCAGGACGAGTGCAGTTTAGAAATATTTTGGTCCCCTGTAAGTTGCACACTGTTCAAAAATTGTGAACAAATGACTTGTGACTGTTGGAAATTGTGAAAATAATTAATTGAGCATTGTTCCAATTTGTGAAAATATGAGTCTCAAACTGTTCAAATTTGTGAGAAAAAAAAAGTCGCTTACTGTCGAAAAATGTGAAAAAATGAGTTGCACACTTTTTAAAATACTGACCATTTGCATTGCAAATTCCTCTAATTAAAATACTGACCATTTGCATTGCAAATTCCTCTAATTTTTGCAAAAACAGCTATTGCATATTTACACATAAAAAATAGTTCGCAAGTAAGCAACAAACTAATTTACAAACAATCAAATTTAAACGCAAATGATTTAACAAAATATATAAATTTAAGCTAGAAATCGAAACTTAAATACAATGTCTGCACTAAAAACACAATACCAATAGTTTTTACAATAACACATTCGACATGTACATGTACTTCCAACAACACGCCAACCGCTATTTTCAAAGCGAATGTGTAGAGTAACATTTCAAACAATAAAGACAAAATGGAACTGGAGTTTAACGTAATGCGCAAATTGGAAGTGATTAGAGTAATTTATATTTCAACTTGTCAATCTCCGTAGTATACGTTTAGTTGTGAGATGTTAACGGTTTCCCTAAAAAAACATGCCTTCGCTGCAAAGTCAAAGTGGGTGGGGAACGAGACTGCTTGTGGATTTCGAGTTGCTTGAAGTTTGTAACGAAGCTGCTTTTGTGCAATATTCAGCGATTTTGCAAGCTGTGTGTTTGAAGTCGGAGATATATATTGCTGACATTAATGATGTTGTGTACGTTCTTGTGACCACTGATCTGCATATGATACCAGTGGGAGAGCATCCCGAATCCCAGTTCCCACATAGTCTGCAACAGATGTTTCCTGGTCGAGTGGTTGGTAAGTTTCATCGTTATACATGCATATTACACATTTTACATTATTTGTGCTATTTTTGACACCCATTTTTCATGCTGATGAACCAACGGTCAGTGCCAGTAGTCCTACTGTCATTGGTCTGTGTGCTTGTTGAAAGTACATGCAGAAAGGGTTGTTTTGCTCCAATAAGCCATGTTGCTATTTTTTGGATAAAATTTATGGCAGTGGGCTTTTTTATCTTTGTGCAGCAACCTCGGCCGCCTCATTTTTTGGAAACATTAGTTGCACACTGTTCATATTGTGGAAAAATGTGTCGTGCACTGTTCACAGAAAGAAAAATGGTGGTGACTATTCAACAATGTGAAAAAATGAGTCGCGCATTGTTTAAAATACTTAAAATATCAGTCACAAACATTAGAAAAATGTAAAAAAAAGTGTCTCACAATGTTGAAAATTGTAAAATATGAGTCGCACAATGTTGAAGGTTGTAAAAAATGAGCCTCGCAATCTAGACAATTATGGAAAAATAAGTCAGGGGACAAAAATTCCACTCGTCCGCTCATATTGACGAGTGAAATCTTTAAAGGACAAGTGAATTTTCCTAAAGCGCTCGTCCTACAGGACTAGAGAAAAAGCTGATGTTAAAATATGTATTTTAGGACCCGTAAATAATTAAATAAAATCATTTTCTTAAAGCATATCTATTCCGAAAGTAGAACGAGAATGAACTGGAAATTGTAATTGTAAATTTCATACAACAGGTGCGCATTGTTATGCGAGACTAAGTCCCGAGTAAATATTGGTGTCAATGTTGACAGGGAACCATCCGACTGCATTCACTGTAAGTATTGATTTTTAAAGAATTATTTAACTGCAAAGTACAGTTTATAACTAGTCTGAATTTCGTCCGTAAAATGTCTGACATTTGAGGGTTCTTTAAAGGGATGGGTGGGGGGGGTTTGATGTTCAAACATCCCAAACGGAAAGCACGCAAGCATTAGAAAAAAGTAAAACAGCAGTCTTCATTTATTTATTTTGTGTTCCTCATAAATAACTTATTTCACTGCTTAACATTTCTTTTTTGATCAGCTGGCATGAATAACTGAGTAAGCAGCATTTTAGCAGTGATATAGTAAATTTTATTAGTCATATTAGCCCTTTGCAAACTTTATTTCACACATATTCAAGGACGAGTGCATGTGTTTGCAGGACGAGTGCAAATTTAAATGCAATCGTCCTGCAGGACGAGTGCAGTTTAGAAATATTTTGGTCCCCTGTAAGTTGCACACTGTTCAAAAATTGTGAACAAATGACTTGTGACTGTTGGAAATTGTGAAAATAATTAATTGAGCATTGTTCCAATTTGTGAAAATATGAGTCTCAAACTGTTCAAATTTGTGAGAAAAAAAAAGTCGCTTACTGTCGAAAAATGTGAAAAAATGAGTTGCACACTTTTTAAAATACTGACCATTTGCATTGCAAATTCCTCTAATTAAAATACTGACCATTTGCATTGCAAATTCCTCTAATTTTTGCAAAAACAGCTATCGCTATTTATTTATTTAATAATAATCAGCGTTCTAGATAAGCCGCGTATCAGCGTAATATACGCATTCGAAATATCAAGATACGCTCAATTTATCATTTCCGTGCGTACATTTAAGCAAGCTAATCTGGACTTACGCTAATGCTGTAAATTCTCTGCGTACATCATAAACAAAAAATATAAACAGCTGATTGTCTTTAGCCAAAAAATGAGACTAGTTATCGTAAAAATTACAGCTGGTCTTAGAAATAGTTAGCCAGTCGGTATCTATACTCTTTATCATCTAGATGCATGGTAAATTTAGTATTGATTTTTTAACAGACAGTCAAGCGCTTATGTGTTTATTAAATTACATAATGTGGTCAGCATGGCTTCTTCCAAGCCAACACAAATTACTTCTCAAAGTACAATTGATTCTTTGTGTATGGCAAAAATTGTATCGAGTAATAAAATTGTACTGACAATACTGAATGATTTAAATTCATCTGTTTTCAAATAAAAAAGGAACCACTAAAATACTAATAAAACAACTGTTGAAAGTTGGAAAAAAAGTTTTCCGTTGGCCACGGTGGTGGACAATAAGGACGAAGATCTTCTTAAATGTAATCTGCCAACAAGTTAAAATAACAAGAAATTAAGAAACCTACTAATATAATACACATAGTTAGTGGTTAATTGTGTTTAACATTATTAAAGTAGAGTGTCTGTACCCCGGCTATATTCTGGTTTTACTTTTAGCAAATTACCCTTCAACCAAGGCAAAATTTGACCATTTACACCCATGCTATAAAAAGTGGGGGTATTTACCCCCATGGATAATTTTTTTTATCCTATTACCAGATGAAAATCGATAGTATAACAACGATCGTATAAACTTTACCTTTATACTATCGCTATTTTTAGACCATGGTTTTCCGACCTCTATCTTAAGAACACTATATGTTTCAATGTGACGTCATAGCAAATGATGACGTTGAAGTAAACAAACACTTCGGAGTCAACTTGGAAAACCAGCGCTGTTTCTTTGAATTTTAAAGTATTTATACTCTTTTTGAACGATAAACGACCACAAAATAGGATACATAGAATATTATGTGAGTTTTGGATAAAGATCAAGTTTATCATGCTCGGCACGAACCATGTTAGCGCTCGGCAAGCCTCGCGCTACATCGGTTCTAAGCCTCGCATGATAAACTTGATCTTTATCCAAAACTCACATAATATTCTCTATATCTATAATGCTGAATAATTGAGGAAAAAAAACAAGTCTATTATAAAAAAGTTTTCAGTTTAAAGAAATCGTAATTATTTTGTATTTAAAGTTGTTTACGGCCATTTCATATGCCTATATTATCATTTTTTTTATTATGATATTGTGTGACAGAGGTCCTAATTTAAGGACAACTCTTGTGTTTAAACTGTTTAACAAATTAACAGTATACTATATGCAAAGACTCACACTGGACAAATTAATCATCAAAATTTAAATCTACAATGAATGGGAAGTTAACATTTGTCCCTCTATTTACATTGTTTTTTATCATGATAGAGGTTTTTTTCTCTAACCCGTGATATTAAAGAAAAGATGAAACTGATCAAACAGCAAAGCTCAGTCTTGTATGGTAGTAAATTACTGAGGGTGTATATCTCATACACCATCACTCACTTACTAAGGCTCGATTGGTCATTGTCGGCTCGGGTACTACTTACATGTACCCTGGGTACTCTAAAGTATACTTACATGTATCCCGGGTACGGAATATATACTTAAACGTACCCAGTGATATTAGACTGTACCTGAGTTGTATATCCTCCCAAAATCCGATGTCGTAAAACACGCTACTGATTACCGTTAAACGATATTGTTTACCTTAAACAAACTTATATTTTAAAATATCTGCATCATGTTGCTTTTTATCCCCACACTTTTTGAAAAGCGTGGGGATATTGTGGGTATCTCCGCCGTCCGTCTGTCCGTCCGTCCTGGCCACTATCTCCTCCTACACTATATGCACTAGAACCTTGAAACTTACACACATGGTAGCTATGAGCATATGTGCGACCCTGCACTATTTGGAATTTTGATCTGATCTGGTTATTTTACTATAATTTCTTCATTTCTACACTGATTGTCTTCAAATTGATACCGAACCTCTCTTATGACAATACGGTCAATCTCAACTATGCATGGCCCCATTACCAACCCAGGGGCGCCCCGCCCACATAGGCTACACCCACCCAAAATTGCCTTTTACTATAATTTCTTCATTTCTACACCGATTTACTTCAAATTGATACAGAACCTCTCTTATGACAATACGATCAATCTCAACTAAGTATGGCCCCATTACCAACCCTGGGGCTGCCCGCCCACATAGGCCACGCCCATCCAAAATTGCCTTTTACTATAATTTCTTCATTTCTACACCAGTTCACTTCTAATTGATACTGAACTTTTCTTATGACAATACGGTAAATCTCAACTATGCATGGCCCCATTACCAACCCTGGGGTGCCCCTGGGTCAAACATGCGGCGTAGGGATACGCGTCGGCCTCTGCCACGCCATTTCTAGTTGAGTATGCGTGTCGATAATATTAAGGCTGTTTAAAGGAAAATTGACATAAATGTGAACATAATTAATTTTTACAAATGAGCCGACAACAACTGATTTAGCATTAAAATTCTCCGTTACGTTTTAGTATATTTATCGTACCCAGGGTACATGTAAGTATACTTAAGAGTACCTGAGGTGCATGTAAGTACATGTAGTGTACCTGTGCCAACATGGACCAATGGAGCCTTACTTACTGTATAATGATTATATCTCACCAACTACCTTAACCTTGTTGTGTTTATCAACCTGAAATTTATGTAAAATCTGGCTTTTTTACTTTAATTTTACATTCAATGGATTATGCAATTTTTGACTTATCTCTTGGGAAATTATTTGAATCTTTGGATTTTAATGAAGACAAGCCAAAAGTGTCATTTTATTTTACAAACGAATCTAAAATGTATTTTAATGTTGTGTGTTTGTCACGCATAATTCAGTGTTTTCCTGAAAAATTTGAGTAGCCAGTTATATGGGCGGTAACTATGCAGTAAAACAAAAGCATTTGTGACATTTAACTTGATATATTTGGGAAAAGTAGCCGGCATCTAGACTTAATGTAACCGGCGAAATGGCTGGCTGCCTGTACTTACAGAGAAAACTGATAATGGTAAACTATATAAAACAACTCACAGCGACTGGATTACCACTTTGTAAAATTGTTTTTTGGGTCATAATGGCTAGCATTCAATACAAATGTTATTAAAAAATATTGTGGTTTAAAATTCATTTTGAGGATGAGATGAAAGAACAGAAAATGAAAGGGTATACAGGGATGAAAATAAGTGGTTTCCTGTGAACCCGGGGCAAGTAGATTTTGGACTGGGCAACTCAATTTCAAAAGTTGGTAGTCGGCCGGGCTACTTGGTATTTTTAACCAGGTTTTTAACCAGGTTTTCCGAAGGAAAAAACTGGTTATTAGATTGGCGAATGCGGGCGGGCTGGCTGGCGGGCGGGCGGAACAAGCTTGTCCAGGCCATAACTATGTCGTTCATTGTCAGATTTTAAAATCATTTGGCACATTTGTTCACCATCATTGGACGGTGTGTCGCGCGTAATAATTACGTCGATATCTCCAAGGTCACACTTTGAGTTCAAAGGTCAAAAATGGCCATAAATGAGCTTGTCCTGGCCATAACTATGTCATTCATTGTGAGATTTTAAAATCATTTGGCACATTTGTTCACCATCATGGGACGGTGTGTCGCACGAAAGAATCACGTCAATATCTCCAATGTCAAGGTCGCCACGACTAAAATAGATTTTTTTTAAAAACAAACTTACAAAGGGGGTTAATTTTGTTTGTTCATTTCAAAAGTTCAGTTTGAGTTTTCTCCCTTTATCATATTTTTTTTTTCACAATGAAAACCTGGTTTTGTGACAATTTTGTCCCTTGTTAAAGCTTAAAACAATTCAGTGCAATAAAAATTGAATAATATGCATTCACTTATTATTTGGGCACAAACAATTTTACTGTGTGAAGACCCTACAAAAAAATGCTGATCTTTTTCTTACTTGGTACCTGGCGACACACATTTTCAAGTCTATTTCATTAAATTTGGCATATATATATTAACAAAAATGACATTGTATGAACATGTCGTCATACTATAAGCAACATAGAAGCATAATATGCATTAATCTACAGCGATTTTTTTCCTTCTTTGAAAAGTACCGGAAAAGGGCACTTTCCCAATCTTGGAAAAATTACATATTTCCCAAATGAAGGTTATTTTTTTTTATGAACTTAAATTAATTTACTTATGCAGCGCTATGGCTAGAACCTCAGTAAATATAATATTAATAACTTGACATCAGTTATTCTCAATTTTAAGGTATTTGTTAGCAAAAAATCAAATACACTAATTTGAGTAATTTCCCAATTTGAAGATTTCACGACACAGTTTTCCCAATTTCAAGGTTTTCACGACTCAATTTTTCTCAATTTTGAGGTTTTCACGACTCAATTTTTCCCAATTGGACCGGTAGGGGTACTTTTCCAAATATGACAAAAAAAATCGCTGATTATAATTTGAGCTCATACAATTTTACTGTGTTAGCACCATATATCAAGTTGCAGATTTTTTAAATATTCACCACATACCCACAGGCATTTTCATTGATATCTCAGAAAAATAGACCTATATATTAATACACATGACATCTAAAGAACATTTTATCATAGTTAAAGTAATATAGAGGCATGAAATGCATTTTTCTATTATGATATGTCCACAAATAATTTAACTAAGTGATGACCCAGCTTGAATATGAGGATTTGTTGAATATTTTATGCTAACCGACATACATTTTTAGTCGTATATCAGGAGTCAATACCTATACAATGTATATGAGTGAAAATGGTTTATTGTAGTTTCAGTAATATTCTGTGTATAAATGATTTCAACTTGATATAATTATAAATCATTGCTAAGAAATGTGTATCAGGGATTTCAATAGACGCAGAATCCTGCGTTTTGACGCGAGCAAATTAAAAACGACTCGCTTTTGACGCAACCCTTTTTCTGCCGTGCGTCATTTTGACGCATAGAAAATTTGACCCATGCGTCAGTCAGTTAGCATATTGAGTTCCATGGTAATAAATCCCGTTGTGCTCCTAATTGACATTAATGTTTCAGTTAAAACTCGGTCTATAATCGAAGGAATATCCTGGTCGTTGTTTATCTTATCTCATCTCTTCCAATACACATGTCACCGTCTAAATAGTGCGTGCGTAATTAGCAGCAGTGATTACGTGATAATTGATGGACAATCCAATAATTGCAGGGTTTTTGCAGACTTTGCAGACGGCACGGTTAAAGAAAGTCGGCAAAAATAATTAAAGAAAAAACAAAATTGATCTAAGGTCCATTTATTACGTAGATCCACTAGTAAGTCAAGCGAGTTTTGTCAGTTGGTAAATCCACCGATCATTACGAGTAACACCCATCTTATATAAACTGGAATCACAGTGCATTTGTCATACTTACAAGTCATAATACTACACATAAATATTGAGAAAACACATTTCCTTGATTAGATATAAATTATCCGAGTAGAATTAAATTGCTGCGTCATGACCTTCGACATGGTAAATGCCGAACGTATGGTAAATTAACATTCAACCCGCGTTCAATTCAAAGCTGGAGATTCAACAACAACAGATTCAAATTACGAGTAATGGTTATTCAATAATGGAGAAAGCATTTACTGGATTTAACACACATTTGATTAGGTTTTTTAAACCAGATAACAACAAGGAAAATTTGGATTATTAAAGTTAAACTTCTACAGGTAAGGCATTCTTAAGTGTACATATTTCGGACATGAATAGTATTCGGATAAACAGTAATAGATATACTAGATGGTGACGGTCCATGCAGTTTGATTGTATTTTGTTACAAAAGCTATGATAGGGATGATGATAATATACATGTAATGATGATAAATATATGATGAAAAGGTGCTACCGGTACATATCTTAAATTACTTAAATGTGTTAAAAGACTTAAATGTGTTATGATGAAGTAGATTTTAATGAGCATTTATTGTTTTTACAAATAAACATAGTATAGTGATAGAAATAATAAAAGTTGTGAAAGGAACATGTTTTGTTTTTAAAAAAACTTAGTCTGTATTGTTCGCACATATCATTTATATTTTGTCATTATCTGTGTGTACCAATTCATTAAAATATGTTGTGTTATGTATCATGGTATTGTTATTTCATAATTGAAGCAGTATAACTTTTAAAGACATTGTGTAACTCTTAGAGCATCTTTTTATTTAAAAAAAATGAATAATACACACAAAAACATAATTAACGTGCTTCAAAATTGACCCCCGCATTTTTCAATTTAACTCCTCAAAATTTCAATCCAGGGGTCATTGACTCCTTGTTTCTAAAATCTATTGAAATCCCTGGTGTATATATAAAACAAAAATTAAAAATAGACGGTTTATTTTTTTTCCCATTTATGTATAGATATTTTTGTATACAAAAGTCATCTTTTGTTGTAAACAGTTATGCGACCTGTGTCAGAAAACGCCCAGTACAAATATATCGACGGAATGATTTTTTCACTTATGTGGGTGTATGTTGGCTCCACTTCACATGATACAGTCATTGTAGTTTAATTGAAAAACGCATCTTACAATGTGAGATGAGTTCTGGGTTCAAGCCCCAGCAGTGGCCTATCAAGTGTGAAATACAGAGCCATTTTGATTCAATATACACAGTTATTTCTTTCAACAATACAATTAAATATAAGCAATAATGTTAAAGGGGCATTGTTGCTTAGCCATTTTTGTAATTGTATTGTGATTTTTGGCCAACTTTGACATTGAATAACAGGGTTTATATACACCCCAAGGATAAATGCTTCTAAAATTGTATAAAAAAAAAACAAGTCGAAGTGTGCAGAATATTAAACATTTGCAACTTTCTGATGTCTAAAAGTCATTAAATGCCACTTAAAGTTTACTTTTTTTTGTACAAAATGACCCATTTCGTGCTGTCCATTATCCGTTAATGTTTTACGCTGTCAGGTCCAGAAGCGCTCATTCTGTAGCTTGTTTGGACCATAATCTATAATGCGACCAAGTTTCAGCAGATTCGGCCCAGTGGTTCTGATTTTATATGCTGTGCCTAGTTTTATTGAGTATAAGTACTATTACTCACTTCATTTATGCATATGAGCTCGGCTGTTTTCGGACAATACCTGAAGTTTTGTCATAGCCAGCTCATTGTGTCATGTTGTGTCTTTTCGCCATCCGGCGTCCGCCATGCTAAAACCTTAACATGAACCCATTGTACCCCTATTTGTTTTTGTACCCAAATATTTTTCGTACCCAAATGTTTTTTGTACCCAAATGTTTTTTGTACCCATATTTTTGTACCAAATTTTTTCGTACCCAATTAATTTTTTTCGTACCCAAATTTTTTCGTACCCAATTAATTTTTTTGGTACCCATTTTTTTCGTACCCAAATTTTTTTCGTACCCACATGTTTTCGTACCCAAATTTTTTGTGTACTCATTTTTTTCGTACCCAAACTTTTTTCGTACCCAAACTTTTTCGTACCAACTTTTTTTTTGTACCCAAAATTTTTCGTACCCAATTTTTTTTTCGACCCAAATTTTTTCGTACCCAATTTTTTTTTCGTTCCCATTTTTTTCGTACCCAAATTTTTTTCGTACCAAAATGTTTTCGTACCCATTTTTTTTATTCGTATCCATTTATTTTTTTCTTACCCAAATGTTTTTGGTACCCAATTTTTTTGTTGAAATAATCGGCTTTCAATTTGATTTGATCTCCCCACTCATTCCATCCCGCGAATCCCTTAAGGTGTCGCAACTCTGGTAATCGATTTTCAATTGAATTTCATCTCTCCACTCATTCCATCCCGCGAAACCCTTAATGTGTCGCAACTCTAGTATGGAATGAGTGATGTATTGGACGTCATCATTGATGACGTTCAATCGAACGAATGATAAAGGGGGCTAAGTTTTGTTAAGCTGAGGCATATAGTCGCGATTTGGGAGTCTTGAAAACTGGTCGGTAACTTTTGCTGAAATTTGACATGTATATGGAGAAGAATGCGATCTACCTGTTGGCGTAGGCGTTATACCTGGGAAAAATCTAGTTTTTGATTAAATCACGAAAAAGTGGTGTGTTTTTATTGCGCAAAAAGGGAGCTAGTTAAAACGGCCCCAGTCAAAACGGCCCCTAGGCAAAATGACAGAAAAATTGGTCAAAACGGCCCCAAATTTGGTCAAAACGGCCCCACTTTGGTCAAAACGGCCCCAATGACAGTTTTTAAGTTGGTCAAAACGGCCCCACATTTGGTCAAAACGGCCCCGCATTTAGTCAAAACGGCCCCACATTTAGTCAAAACGGCCCCACATTTAGTCAAAACGGCCCACAGATAGTCAAACGAAATCGAAAATCAGAAGAAAAAATATATATGAAATCTACTTCTGTTATTTTCTTAGTTAAGTCTGCAATAACAACTTTAAAGGATGTAGTTTATTTTACGTACATACAAACTTATCATACAAATATTGATTGTGCCTTATTATATAATAATTCTAAATTGTTTAAATATCTCACAAATAACTGATTGCGTCGGTTCTTAATTGAAAATAATTTGTTTGCCGGCGAATATGAGCGTAAGTTAATTATGACATAAATTATGTATCTTTGGGAAATTAGTCTATTTGTAAATATACTATAATTATATCACAGTTTTATCACAATCAAAAGGTTATTGATCACTTGTGATCCTATTTGAAGTCGTAATTAAAGTTAACTTAAAAGGAATTAAAGGTGCTTTAGATGTATTGTTTAAAGCAAACTGTTGAGCATAATCCTCATAAGTGTAAATAATATTCTTTCAATCAATTATTTCCCTATCATATAAATATCGGCGAAAGAGCATGTAGTTCATTATTATGATCTATTTGTTTCTATACGGATATATTTGAGTGTATAAGAGTGCGTTTCACTAAGATGCGTACGCAAATAGTTTCCGTTAATATTTGCGTACGCAAATGTTGTTCTCAAAACCGCGTTTCACTAAACAGGGTAAATTAACGCTGTGCGTAAATTCTGTCGTACATTTACGTCACATATGTACTTCGCGTAAATCAGAAAAATTGGCGTAAATCCGGAAGTGTCATGGCTGCCGTTGCTGAAGCGTTCGCATTACGCGAGATTCGTCCTCGAATATTCCGAGCACGAATCGACACCTTAAGCTATCTGAGCGAAAAGCAAATCTTTGAGAGGTATCGTCTGTCGACGGAGGGTATTATTTACCTCGAGGAGTTAATTCGTGCCGATTGCGAGCCTATGAGTGACAGGAGTCACTCACTGAACGTCAGAACAAAGGTCGGTGTACGTTGTTTGTTTGTCTTTTCGAACATGAATACCATAGTAATTATATATTAAAATCCTTTTTTGTGCAATTTAGTACCACATAACCGACACCTGTTTTCGTTGTTATTTCCCTTGAATACACGGACGCCATATTGTTGTGAACGAAAAGCTGATGTGGCATCTCCACAATTTAGTTTGGCATTTTATTCTTGTTTGTTTCTCTATCTAAAAAATATAAGTCTTAACATAATATACCGTAGAACATGCGCGAAATGCATTGATTCATCTGCTTCTTATGGTACGAGTTTATAGAACTTCAGTTGAATTTTTTTTAAGAGTAACTGATTTTGACAGTGACATTTGTGTGTGTGTGCTATTTATTAATATTATTTACAAACAAACTTGTGTTTGTGTAGTCCCATTTAATACTTATTTCTGAACAAACGTGGGTAAACTATTGTTCAGGAAATTTAATAAAGGTTATATATCACATTAGTCATTTTGAGAGACAAATTTTATTAATATTTTTTATTGGATTGCATGGGTCTCTTTTTCAGCTCCTAGTTACACTACGCTACCTTGCCAAAGGAGATTTTTATAGCGAGGTTGGAGATCTGCATGGAGTCAGCAGGAGCTCTGTGTGCCGGTGTATTCAACAGGTGTGTCTTAACCCTTTGCATGCTGGGAAATTTGTCGTCTGCTAAAATGTTGTCTGCTAAATTTCTAAAATAAGCATTTTCTTCGATTTTTTTTTCAAAGAATACTTTCAGAATAGCAAACAGTTTGGATCCTGATGAGACGCCACGTTTTGTGGCGTCTCATCTGGATCCAAACTGTTTGCAAAGGCCTTCAAATCCCGGTTCCAGCGCTCAAAGGGTTAAGAAAACTTTATTGTGAAAACATTCTCCTAAATTAATTAAACAATTTTCAATTAAAAGCTGTTTAATTCTTCTGCGGTTGAAACGCATCATTGCTAAAACGAACTTAGCTTAAGTATGCCACTAACCAGACTGACATATTCTAACCTACAGCGATATAATGGTTAATGAACGTTTTGCTGATAAAAATGGTTTTATGGCGTTTGTACCCTTAAGGCAAAAAATGCACAAATTATGTCCGTTTCCAGCATCTTATTTGCATAAACTCCAAAGCTTTATTAATAAATTAGATGCCCTAACATTCATGAAGCGACTATTTATTACTGCTATTTACTATTGTGTAAACTGATATATGTTCTAATGAATTCATTGAATTAATTGAAAAAAAGGAATTATTTGCATATATGAATAACATAAGCACATTCTTTGTGGAAGCCATCTTCTTCATCAAAAAATAAAAACCAGTCGATTGTAATATTTAAGATTATAATATGAGACATTCTATAACTTTCAGGTTTTAAGTGCCATTAACCGAAACCTGAACAACATCACCTTCCCAACATCTTTGCATGACCTTGCTGCAACAAAACAGAAGTTCCATCGTGTAGCAGGAATCCCGAATGTTATAGGCGCTGTGGATGGAACACTGATCCCAATTTAAGCTCCATCTGAAAATCCTCAGACGTATGTGTGCCGAAAAGGATACCATGCTGTAAACATTCAAGGTGTTGTGGATAGCAGCTTAAGGTTTGTTTATTGTGTTGTACCCCATTGGTAGGGAGAGGGGGGCTATATGTGTTGTTTTCTAAGCATAATGCTTGTGCGTAAATTGTCATCCCTAATCACGGACGACAATTTACGCTTTAATTGAATTTATTGTTTAAATGATGTAAGAGACATATAATCTTATCGAAAATCTAGTTTAGGCGAAAAGTGTCGTCCCTGATTAGCCTGTGGGGACTGCACAGGCTTATCTGGGCTGACACTTCACGCACATGCATTATGCCCAGTTTTCTCAGAACGCCACAAATATGGCAGTCACTCTGTCATGGGAAAGAATTACATCGATATCTCCATGGTGGAGGTCACACTTTGTACTAATTCCTTAGAAATGTCATTAATTATCTTCTCTTTTTTTGTGAAGACAACATGCAAAATATTCTGTTTCAATGTGTCATGTGGAGGTATTCATCACGTCTATGACAAAGCTCTAGTTTGGTTTTGTTCCCTTAAAACCAGTTTCAATAACGACATAGATAATTGTATTTAAATAAAATTACATTACTAATTGTATAAACCTTTTTCATATAGTTATAATAATTATGTCTTTCTTTTGTTTTTTAAATAATCAACAATAAAGTACATTATTAACTTAAGGGGCATATTGACAGTATTAACCTATATAAATGCTAACATTAAGTATAGCACAAAGTCCAATTTTACTAATATAAGAAAATGAGGAACACTACTTTATTGATGAAATAATTATTACAATAACTTAAAACGCATAAAAATATTATTCCTAACACGATTCGAACTCTAGCCTAACGTAACTTCTAATTTTCAATGAATATTTTGTACACTGAAGTAAAGTCCATTTTAGTCTGTTAGCATGCGGATTGAAATGCACTTTTAAGCATTTGATACATTGTCATAAATATGCACAGGTTTACCAATGTCAATGCAAAGTGGCCTGGTTCAACACACGATGCCACAGTATTTGATAACTCTTCACTGAAGGACCACCTTGATATCAACAAGCCAGGATGGCTATTGGGAGATTCTGGTTATCCATTGAGAGAATACCTGATAACACCCAAGGTATTTTCATGGATTGTAGGTTTTTGTTATCTTCTTGTTGTATTAAAGGGGCATACTGACGGCTTATGCTCTACAATATAATCGACAATAAAATAACCTTTTGATCAGTAATTGAAATTAATGGAATTTTGTCAGTACAGAGCTATTTTCTCAGCAATTATTGCATGGAATGTAATTAAACTAAAATTAATGGGAATCATCATAACGCGGTGGTTCATTACAGTAGGCTCGACTTCGTATTTCAAGAGTACTGTCCTCTTAATTGATTGAAATTCAGTATTTTTTTCTGCCATGAGCTATTTGTAAATAACTATTGTACGAAAGATCATGACATTTAAAATAAATCTTCAGTTTAGTGGCATATTATGGTGCTAAATATAGATTTTTTGGTGTTCATTTCTAGAGTTATGGACCTTTAAATGACTGAAATTGAGCATTTTGTCTGTCTCGGCTGTAGTATGGAATTTAATGAAATTCAAACTAAATGTGTGTTATCATCCTAAGTGTATTCAGGATGATTATGTCTTTTCGGAGTTGTACCTTTTATTGATTAATTCAGATTGTTTATGAACTACTTTGCAATTTTCAATGGTTGAAATGAATTTTCCATTTGTTTTAGAACAACCCACAAACAGCACAAGAATTGGGATTCAACGGGGCTCACAGCCGAACTCGAATTTGTGTTGAAAGAGCATTTGTACTTTTGAGGGCTAGATTTAGGTAAATTTGAGTGTTTGTTCAAATTGCATACTTAGTATATTATAAATAAGTATTATGTTTTTCTTAAAATTGTGTAGCTTGGCAGAATTAATGTCAGTTTTTTTCATGTTGATTTATGTACATGTATCACTATTTGTTAACTCTTTTTTTTAAAGCAATTTATAATAAAACGGGTACGTGTTATGCATGCCAATAACTATTGTTATCAAATAAGAAATATTGTAAGGACTGTATTTAAATCTTTAGCTTGAGTAGCCGGTCAAAATTGCAGGATTGTATTGCTTTATTTGATTACCATAGAACTATATATTTATATATTTCAATAACAAAATCTCCTCAATGTCTTTGAAGCATTGAATATTTCTGTGTATTTCCAAATAAGCACAATTCTAATTATGATAAAACGGTCAAGTTTAAATAACATGTTGAAAAACCAGTAAATTCTTTCATTCTAATCTCTACTTCGAAGAGTAAAAAAACCGGTTGGGTCAGTTAGAAAAAATTAGGGTCTGCCATGTTAGTGGTAATATGAAAAAACAATTTCAGGTGTCTGCATAGAAGTGGTGGTGTCCTTCCATTCCGTCCTGGCAAGTGTATGGAGGTGGTTGTGGTATGTGCCAAACTCCACAATTTGTGCCTTGACCTCAAGATACCTTTTGACAATGAAGAAGAAGAAGTGGACATTGATGAAGATCCACAGAATCTGTATCCTGAGGGCAACAATCAGCAATGCAGGCAGAGAATAATTGCAATGTTTTAAAGGATATGTTCTTATTACCTGCTTCATTGAAAATTCAAGTCAGTCGAATGATACGCCTGCATTGTGTTCTGATTGACTAGGGCGTATCATTCGACTGGCTTTTAATTCCCACATGGAATTGTAATTATTTGGTTGATGTTGGTGATTATGTTCAGCAAGTGAAAATTTACCTGTTTCACTATTGATTAAGGAAAATTAAGTATGTACTTGTAATTATAATTGTATGCCCCCTTTTTTGTTAGTGACTGTCCCAAACTTCATGCCAAATATCAAGTTGCTATGATCAATACTGCAAAAATTATGACAAAACTTTGGATGCGAATCCATTCCTTCAGACCCCACTCACTTGAAAGCTGTTCCTGCCATGACACAACCATGATCAGACGTGTGCAAGCAGAACTTTATATACATTTCATCCATTAAATAAGTATTTTTGTAGTGCCCAAAACCTTATAATATACTAAAATAAGTTATGTTTCTGATCATTTTATTCATGCAAAAATGGACTTATAACCCTATGAAGTAATATTTACTTGTCTCATAATTTATATAATATTGATCCTAAACACCTAAAAATCCTGAAGCAATTTCAATAACTTTGATAATATCCCAACCTATATAAGTTGTTTAGTTGTTTTATTAATACATGTTTATCTATTATAATACAGCGTAAAAGTCATTGCTAAAGTATTGATTCATGTAAAATAGAATATTCTGAGAATTAACAATACCGCATAAATCATGAAAACACACATGTAATGCATTACTCCGTTCATAGAATAGAAGAGTTTCACATTCCTATATTTAGCGAGTTAAATGACTCAATAATTTATCCATTTAAAAAAAACAATGTGACACCTTATGTACCAGTCCATTTATGAACCAGGCCTTTTATGTACCACTTTGAAACTTTACGAACTACCTATAAACGCTGTATTATGTGAATTTGGATTTAGACATCAAACTGGGAATGGACATCATTTTGGTGATTTTCACAATCAAAACTGTTCATTTCATGATCTGAATTTATTTTTGTAATATTTAATCTATAAGCTTAATAAGCAATTTTCTGACTTTTTCCAGGGATGTATATTAGAATAAATCTAATATACATCCCTGCTTTTTCATTAGCAGTGATTGTATTTTTTATCATTTTTACTGTATTTTTATGTTATGAGGATTTAACATATAAAAAAAAACAATAAAATATCCACTTTGTGTTATAGTAAAGTCAGTTTAAATGATATTATATATGCAAGTATCTATTTTAATTATAGTTTGTCAAACTAAATAAATAGAACATGTAAAACTGCATATTATGCACTGTTTATTCCCAAATTGATGTCTTATTCCAAGTTCACATAATACTGTGTTTATATATTATATACCAGTAGGTGTTATTGTCCATTCATTCATCAGTATGAATGGGCAATAATTACCTGTGCAAACAACTTTGATTAATTTAGTTCAAGTGTTGATTGAGTCAAATTTGAGTTAATCAAATATTGATCCCACTAAAACATTGCAATTCATTGTACTGAATCAATTATTTCTTTCTATCTGAAAAGTTTTTGTAATTTGGAAACAAGTTTAATAAAACTTGATAAAATTAATTTTTTCGCGTAAATATTAAAAAAAAAATGTATCAGATATAAAACTGAGTAACTAAGTATCTCAGTTCTTACTAAATAAAATATTGTTGCATTATATTTTATATCTGTTTTGTTATTGTAAAGAACCAAAAATTTGAATTTAAAAATGTTGAAAATAAAAAAAAACAATCAATTGCAAATTTGTTAACATAAGTAGTCATAAACTAATTTTGTTTCCATTGTGAAGAACCAAAAATTTGAATCTAAATTAAATGTAGATGATAAAAAAAAAATTGAAATCAGAATTGAAATTTGGGATAGAAATGAAATGGATTTTAATCATTTACTTCAATTTCAGGTAAGAACAATGACTCATTTATTACTACTGGGGCTAATAATCTACACTAAGAAACTCACTGACACTTAGACAATCTGACAAACAAATATAATCTATGGCAATATATAAAGAAGTGAAACTCCAGAAGCCTAACTTCATAAATAATATCACAACAAATACATTTAATTAATAACACACATTAATATTAAACCATATATTATTTATCTCTATATATTGTATATATGGTACATTAAGTGGGTTTCCGGACGTTTCACCCCCAAGACGTTTCCTCCCCTAGACGTTTCTCCCCCAAGACGTTTCCTCCCCAGACGTTTCTCCCCCACTTTGTTTTAAGTGCAGACGTTTCCCCCCCCCCCAATAAATGTATGATTGTTTGGTTGAAGTTTATTCTTGATTTATTATCAAAATAATTATTTTGTTTATGAAGTTTTCAATTAACTTTATTTATGAAGCAGCTTGTTTGATTATTTGTTTGGTTTAACTGTGAATGGAATGCATGTAAATCATAAGTGTTGAGGAACTGTAGTTGTTTGTTGTTTTTAATCCAATTAATCCAATTAAATAGGGTCAATTGGTGAATTGATTAAATGGTTAAATCACATTTATATAAATTTCAAAACTGTTTTCCTTGTAACAGTTAAATATGATAAATAAATAAACTATATAATTGTCAACAATTATATTTTTTCATGCATTTATATGTATGTATATAATAAAATGATTGGATGTCACTGTGAAATACAACAGATGCGTCTATGACTACCATAGTTTGGATTCAAAACCAATTATAGCACTGTGGATGCTATTTTCCTACTAAAGGCTTTCATAGATAAACATTTAGTTCTAAAAAGAAACTATACTGTTGCTATATCGACCTTATGAAATGTTATGATTCAATATATTGAAACGGACTATGGTACAAGCTTATTAAGAGCGAAATAAACGGTAGATTGTTAAAAATTATTCGGTCTATGTATGATGAAGTGAAATTATGTGTAAGACATATGGGGACGTTGTCGGATTTCTTTAATTGCGAAGAGTTCACAGAAGAGTTTTGAAACGAATACTGGGTGTCAAAATGAGTACCGCTAATTCAGCTGTATACGGGGAACTAGGGCGATACCCATTATATATAAATCGCTATGTACGAATAATAAAATATTTCATAAATTGTATACTGTTAAACAAACTAATTGTATATTATATATAACTACCTTTTAATGTACAAGTTTGGTCACTTTCGCATTACTATGCATGTGCTTATTGCTTATTATATTGTCACTTTTGTATATGTAACGATGAACTGTAAATGTTCAAGTTATATGAATAAACTATCTGTTCTGTTCTGTTCCATATATAAAACTATCAATTAAGTCAAATCAAAACTATTCATTAATAATATTTAATACAGTGATAAACTATTTAAAAACGTTTTTTTTGCATAATAATGTGCTAATCTCATCTTATCCCCATGTCACCTAATCTCATCAATGCTGATTAAAGGGCCTGTATATTGCACCCATAATCTAGCTGTTATCTGTTGTACTACACTTGCTAATCTAATCAATGCTTGTTTGTTGCACCCTAAGTGCCTAATATCTTGTATAATGGTGGTTGTTATTTAATATTAGCCAAATGATGAAAATGCTGTCACATTTTTTTGGCTTCAAATTAAATTAATTTTTAAATTGGAAGGTAAATGGTATTAATAAAGATCTATGACACACTGATAGTTATTTATCAAAATTATTTTTGAGAACTACAATTCAATACTGGCTGTAATAAATTATAATTTTAATGTCATATAACAACTTTATTTACTCAAAATAAAAATAAAAATATGTTATAGTTATTATTCATTCTTAAAAATCATAACTTATGGCTTATTTTCATTATAACACTGCATTATGTGAATTGGGAATAAGACATCAATTTGGGAATAAATTGTGTTATATCAAAAGTGCATAATATGCAGTTTTATATGTTGTATTTATCTAGTTTTACAAATTATAATTAAAACATATCGCCTACTGAATGTAATAAGTCATGTAACTGACATTTTTATACATTTTTACTTTTTTCCAATTTTATGTGTTTTTTAAGGTGACATACATCAACTGATAAAATATTAAGTCAACTTTTTTGGTAAAAATAAGGTTTTTATCCAATTTTCGAAATTGACATAACAAACGCATGTCATTTTCTGAATGTAAAAAGTAGCGTAAGTGACATTTTGTTAAATTTTCACGAGAAGCACAAAGATGTTTTATTAAAATAATAAACATTTTTCCGTATTCAAATTTTCTGATTATAATAGCATTATTTAAATTGATTTTACTTCAAAACTGGATTTTTTATTAATTAAAAAAAAAATCCTCATAAAATGAAACTGTGTCCATGCCGTGCAAAAATGCACTTTAAATGAAAAAAATTCAATCACTGTTAATGAACAAGTAATGGAAAATATCTTATCAAACTTAAATTATAGATTTGTTTGTAGCAACATGAATTCATTAATTCAATAATAGTAATTCTTTAATTTGTAACATACCATTCCACTTAAAATGATCATCAAAAAAAAGGTGTTTGTTTACTCAATTGATTTATACAATAGTTATAATTGTTTAATTTGTAGCATACCATTCCACTTACAATGACCATCAATGACCATCAAAGAACATCAAAGGTGTGCTTTTACCCAATTGATTAATACAATAGTTATAATTATTTTAATTTGTAACATACTTTTCCATTTAAAATGACCATCAAAGAACATCAAAGCTTTGATTTTACTCAATTTTTCAATGAGCTTAATTAATGCAAGAACAATTTAAGGCACTTATAAAATCAAGTATAATTAGATCTATTTAATTGTTAAATTTGTTAGAGGCTTCCCTAAACAACCATATAAAATCATTAATTAATATTTCAATTAGTCAGGACTCAACTAACATCATTTTTTTACACATAAAATGCACTCAATTAAAATACTAATACTTTATTTTCACTTTATTACAAATAACTGTTGCTAATATACATTTACATATTATGCAGACGTTTCACCCCCATTTTGGGGGTGAAACGTCTGGGGAGGAAACGTCTGGGGAGGAAACGTCTTGGGGGAGAAACGTTTGCCACCCCATTAAGTGTAAGATAGTGGAATATAAAGTGCCGGTACATAAACAGACTGGTACGTAAGGTGTAACATTCCAAAATCGAGGCTCTGTATGTCAGCGATATACATTGCCTTTACAGCATTCTGATTACGTAGATGTTTATTGAATCTGAAACCTTTATAACAGTTTTACCACTAGGGGGAAGGTGACAGTTTTTACAATGGAGAATGTTAAGACAAATGGAGGATCTTTTCATACAAATTAATTTGGTAGAAATGTAAAAATTCAAGTTTTTCTAAGTTTAGTCTTTTTTTTTCAAATAAAGCTTACCTTGAGAAAGGAATTAGCTATATGGAAAAATATTTACCTTTTGAGCAGGTTTATTGAGCTGAATTTTAGACCCAAATAAGCCTTAAACATCACTGTATAATAATGACTTATTTCATTCTAGCATTAGGCGACTACTACTGCAAATTCTATCAATATATCCATCTTTAAAGTAAGATGAAACTATAAAGTAACACTGTCGTTTTCATTGTCAACATTTGTTTAAGTTAAGCATTATTGTGAAGGAACACTAACCTGCAATCAACTCCTTTTATCCAAATGAATATCACAATCTCAAAACAAAACAAGAATGGTATATTAACAATGCATTAAAATGTATCTCCTGATGGTGTGTGCGCTTGGTTGCAGAATTGCAATGTAGTAAATTTATTAAAACTGGGATCAAATAGTCTCACCTGACAGCAATTTAATTGACAAATACACAGTGAAGTATTAAACAGATGTTAAAACAATAAGAAAGGAAACGGGGGCTCTTCTCACTGTGACATGTTGTTCTAACAGTACCCTCCACAGTGAGAAGGGTCCTTTCACACCTCTTGGCTAGGACCATTTCCTGGAGCCTAATTATTGATGGGTACCCATTTATGCATTACTTGTGGCAATAACTTAAAAAAATAAGTAGATAAGTAAACTATTCAATATCAAATATATTTTACATAACATTAATATTTACAGGGCTTTTTTTCCTTCTTTGCGAGTGGCCCTGGAAGTACATTTTAAAATGTTGATAGGGACAATTCACAAACCTAACATGGCCGTGATTTTTTTACAAAATTGGCCGTTTTTCACAATTTTAACAATTTCACGACTCAGTTTTTCACAATTTTAAGAAGTTCGCGACTCAATTTTTCACAATTTTGAATAGTTCACACGACTCAATTTTTCACAATTTTGAAAAGTTCGCAACTAACTTTTTCACAATTTTAAAAAGTTCGCGACTCATTTTTTCACAATTTTAAAAAGTTTGCCACTCATTTTTTCACAAAGTGAGGGGGCCAGGGCCGCTTCACAAACTAAGGAAAAAAAGCCCTGATTTAATTCTTCTATGTATGAAGTATTATTAAACTGGAGCTTCAACAGTGCTATTCACTATTATAATTGAATTCCAAAGTTCAAACTGTAATTCATCTATAAAAATGCATCTTATATATGGTATTATATGCAGCTTTGTTTCACTATAGATTAATTCACTTTGTTAAAAACACATCAACATGTGAATTTTAAAGCATACATGCCATTATGAACAGTGACATAAAATATTAATAAGAAGTAGCCATAACACTTATTAAACAACTTGGTATACATCTTTTACTATGGATAAACAGGTGCAAGTCATTAATTTATGAAATATCCATGTGGATGGGATGATGAGTCTTTGTACAAATGGTATTTGTCCTAAAGAAGTCAATTGATTTCCTTGTTTTAATGTCATTAATATTTTAAATGGTATGTTTCACTTTGAAAATGACTTTGGGTTATGCCAATGAAATATGTGTTGAATTAAAATAATCAGCAAGTGGCCACTTCAATATTCTGTCCTTTTCATTTTAACATTTCCTAGTACGAAGTCAAGAAGATTATCAGATAGCCCCAAGCTAGTGGACCACAAGTTTTATTGGGCACCCTACTGTGCCCTGTCTGCAGTCCCAAGCATTCAACACAACTAAGCATATTCAGCTTCAGCAATGATCTGCTTAATCTCTCTAAAGATGGTCTTAAACTGTTGGTATTGGACAGCATTTGAATCACCATTTTAATTGACCATGAAAAAACTAGTGCTCATGTTTACAAACCTATTTAAAATTAATTTCAATATGATTGTGAACTTACTTTTAATGGTAATCCATTGTTGTTTGTCAAGCAATAATAAATTTCCAGTGTCACACAGTGTGATACTGCGTCAGGAAATGCAAACTCTGACTATGACTCATAACTGTAAACAATGTAAAATTTGGAGAAAAACAAAAACAAATTGTAATTAATGTTCTTCTTGTATATTAATTGAAAAAAATGTTTTACTGCTAGCCACACTAATCAATCAAGTTTTTCAAATAGGCTTTTAAATGCTGACACAACCATTATTTATATGTAAATAGGAATGTTACATGCAAAGTATGATTTGATCAATCAATGCAAATAACATATAAACAAACATGCATATAATTTTAAGTATGTGTATTTTACGAAATACGGACATTAACTTGTTCATGACTTTTCACTAGGCGGACAAATAACCAGCCAGAAAAAATACAGGGCATAAAATTACCCGTTCATTAACAGTTGAGGGCGGACATTTACCCTGCTGTGAATAACGACGAAGAGAAATACGGGTATTTTTGTAGTTAATTCATGCATGGTATATCGCGAATAATTAACAAACTGTGGGCACTGTTTTATATATAATTTTAAGTATGTCGTTTGTAATCACACAAACAATTGAAGGATAGCCAAGGCAAAGCAAATCAGATAATTAATCCATTTAAATGTTAAAAACCAAAATGTCCTTACTACTTATTAATACTCAACATGTGCTTTTTAAATCCGACTCCTGTCTACAGCTCAATAAGTTGAGAAAAGAAATTTAATCTTTATTTTAAATAGTAAGCCTGAATACGACTTTTGTCTATAGCATAATGAAAACAATAAACAGGATATCTACAAGTAAATAAGGGGCTGGGTAAATGTCCGCACAGAACTTTTAACGCTTGGGTAATTGTCCGCATTGTAATTTTTCTGGCCGGGTATTTGTTCGCCGAGTCAAAAATAATGAACAGGTAAAGGTCCCACCAGGTAAATGTCTTTGTCTATTTTATCCGTCAATAATAATTATTTTTTCCCTTCATAAAGTATTTGTGTTATTACCATCTTGATTAATTCTAACTACCAACTATCTTTCAAATGGGTAAATTATCTTGATAACGATGTTTGAGATTCACAGCTTGAATATATCATGTAGTGATACTAATGTGAGCATGTAATATGCAATATGTTTATTATTGCTTCAAACAGGAAAATTGAATTACGTGTCAATGGTTATCGAACAGTTTGAATAACAGTAATGAACTATATATTATGCAGTTTTTTTCCCACTTTTTGGAAAGATAGCCCATGGCTTTGGAATTGGGAATTTTATCGGCGTTTTCAAGAAATTTGGAAAATAAATTCAGGATTAAAAAATTTTCGCGCAAAAAGTCTACTGAATTGGGGAAAACTAGTTTGATATAAGTTTTAATAATAATTCAGATTAACAGAATAAAATCAAATAAATCCTTATTGTAAACTTTTTTTAGATGTAATTGAAATAAAATTGAGATAAAATAATCATTAGACACTTAAAAAAAAAATTAAAAAAAAAATTTTTTTTTTTGGAAATTGGGATTTTTTTTACCAAATTTTGGGAAAAAAGTATACTTTTTGCCATTGGGAACATAGCCGTTATTCGGCTATAAAATCGGGCCAAAAAAAAACCTGTTATGTATATGGTGTGTAGCCGAATTTCTAAAGGTAAGTGGTCTGAGACAACACCGCACAAACAAACAAAAACAGTAATACAATTAATCAAAAACGCAAATCATACAAGGGTTATTAAAGAATATTAATAAACTTACCATTTCTGTTGTTCATTGTGTATGGTAAATCCCTGTTGGTGGCATTCTCTTCATTTTCGCAATTATACAGGAGCTCCAATTAATCTCTGTCTATAAAACAGCTAAATTTCAGTAATTGCTTTCATTGTCATACCACATCAAACAAAACTGCTGCATTGTATAGCTATGGCTTGTCTCCGGACATGGCTGTCACAGTGTGTGCAGACTTCATTTTGAATTTGCAGCACATTGAGTCGTACTTTTCTCTTATAAAATCTGAAACACAAGAATTCATATTAAAATACCCGTGTCTTTCTTTTGAACAATTATTAGACATTGTTAATGTCATGGAAACATGAACAGGGCTGGGTATACACTTGAAAGCACCATCTATTAAAGTAAATTTGTGCATAACCAATGTATTCACAAATATTTTTTACAAGTGTTGATTAGTTCTTTTCTACATGTGCTTGCCAGACCATACAACTAGATTTTCAAATAACTTGCACGGACCAACATTTTCCAGGGGCAATATGACATCCATTAATGCTGTAACACTTTGAATTTGAGAAATATCAAGTATATACAGACAAATATTTTTTCTGAAAAACATTTATCGTTTGTTGATCATTGGCATGGCCTAATATTTCATAAGTTAAATTGCTACCCTGGAGGAGTGTGTTTAAAAGCCTTAAGGCCCAATTGTGTGCGAAACAATAAGAAAAAAATATAATAGGATTATACAAACTTAAGTTGATAAACTCGTATTTGTTTATTGTACTAATGTGGATTATGTTCGATAGCTGGGGTATTTTGATAGTTTTACTCTTGTAAAATTCTGCACTGAACGTTCGGTCAGACAAGAGCCGACCTAGCATTTCTTCGAGTTTGAGGAGTGTTTTATAATAGTAGTTTATGTTGGCAAATAGCCGTGTGTGTCATTGTTCGTCACGAGGCAAACTTTACCAACAAAATGGTACATAGTTTACGAAAATCGACCGCCCTTTAGGTATATAATGGCTTTAAAATGTTGCTGTAGGTGATTTTCCTGTGTCCAGAGATACATACCTTGTATATATATATATATATATATATATATATATATATATATATATATATATATATGTCATCTTAAGCCTAACTCTTATTTGTTTGTATGCCCCCTTCTTCAAAGAATCGGGGTATATTGTTTTTGACCTGTCTGGCTGTCTGTCATTCTGTTTGAATGTCTGTCCCAAAACTTTAACCTACCCGTCAATAATGCAAAAGTTATGACAATACTTCAACCTACCGGTAGCCTACCGAAAGGTCAAAGTAGTGTCATAACTTTTGCATTATTGATGACAGCATCTTGATATTGGACATGCATTTGCATCTCATGGAGCTGCACATTTTGAGTGGTGAAAGGTCAAGGTCATCCTTCAAGGTAAAAAACAATCCAAGGGAAGTAATAAGCTTTAAAAGGGAGATAATTTCTAAACCTGCCAGATGATAAATAGAAATTTTATTTCAAAGCGGCGCAATAGGGGGCATTGTGATTCTGACAAACACATCTCTGTTTTTTTTTGTTTATTTGTCTTAAAACAAATTACATTTTATTGGTTTGTTCAGTTACATATTTTATGTCAATGATGTAAAGGTTTTGTCCCACAATAATGATTATTTGCAGACATGTACAACTCATGTCATCTACAACAGACATCTTATTAGTTTTCGCCCGTAAATTAGGTAGCACCTATAATCATATTAGTGTAGGAGGAGATATTGGCCAGGACGGACGGACGCACGGACATACGGAAGGACAGCGGAGATTAGCAAAATATCCCCACCTTTGTTTCAAAAAGCATGGGGATAATTTAAGAACGATTGGACGGAAACATTAAACAGTGCTCACACGAAAGCACGTGCGACAGTTGGATAGCCTTGGCCGTCTTCGTAGATATACAATGTTCAATGTAGTTCCGGAGTATTCAGATTAACCCAACAACACCAGGCGTCACAAGGACAAACAACAATTGAGGAAGACATATGAGAACAAACAGAAAAGTCAGCGCCTGCCCGTTGCCAAATATACGTGTGCTTGTACTTTAACTATGGAACGGCGCATGTAAAATCAATATAGCTAAAACACTGACACATTGATAAATGTCAAACTGTGACACTTATTTTATTAATTAATGAAAACTTAAGGTACAAACTTGCTTACATGTGTGAACAATCAACTGTTTATACCCCAATATGCATATGATAATATATGGGGAACGACCCCGGGGCGAATGGACACAGGGCGAATGTGAAACTAGGGCGAACGGACCCGATACCGTGTTTAAGTGACTTGGCCACGCGCCCAACACCTGTGAGTCAGAAATGCAGTCATGAAGATTTTTAGTTTTAAAAAGTGAATATTTCAACTTACATATTAAACCGTCACAACCAATCAATTAATAATCAATTATTTTAAATGATTCAACTTGACAGAGTAGTAAACAGTAACAGTACACTTATAACTAACGCGTTTTAATTAAAAGACGATCGTCCCACAATTCGCGAAAATAGGTTGCCCTTTTTAAAACAATATTTGTGTGGTTAGAATTATCACTGACTAACATTTTAATGAATTCTTATGTCATTTTAGTGTACTTACATACGATATAAACGAACATTACGGCTATCATTGAATAAAAAACAACAACAAAAAAACCGACACTTTCCTTCTTTTTCCCTCAATTGTTTAGGTGTTCTTAAAATATTTGAGTTGTAAAAAACTGTTTCCATCGATATTAATTACGAAAAATTTCGTCGTAATCAAACACGGGAATTAAGTCGGACAATAAAATTGTGAGCGTGTCTCACGTCGATCCCCTCATTTACATGTATTATTGAATTATGTTTATTCCACAAACAGTATCATATTTTTTATGTTTGTTTCAGTATTTTTGTTAGGATTTGCAATAAGAGATGATATTTTTTAAATATATTTTAGTTGGATACACAATAAAAGTTAAAAATAATTATAATGTTCAAACTGAAAATAACATATAATCACAAAAAATACATTGACCAAGCGGGATTCGAACCAGAGACCTTTCGATCCCTAGACCAGCATCCTACCACTAGACCACTGTTGCGACTATAGCGTAAAATGGATAACACAGAGATAACCAAATATCTATAACACACAGATAAGCGAGAATCTATAAATACATATTTTAGGACACACCTACCTGTGTTAGGCTCCGCCCATTCAGCGCTTTTTCAGCGGTTTGGACGAATGCGCATGCGTAGCGATTAATCGCGTTAAATCGCTTAAAAAGTGGTTGCGCAATTCAGCGGATGAAAGCCGATTAAATCCGTTTAAAACGCGTAATAACCGCTGAAAATCTATTAAGCGCTTAAATCGGTTTAAAACGCGTATTTTTTAGCGATTTTTTATCGATTAATCGCGGAACACAATCGCTAACTCTACTGTAATATGCATTCACTTATTATTATTTGGGCACAAACAATTTTACCGTGTGAAGACCCTACAAAAAAATGCTGATCTTTTTCTTACTTGGTACCTGGCGACACACATTTTCAAGTCTATTTGATTAAAGTTGGCATATATATATTAATAAAAATGGCATTGTATGAACATGTCGTCATACTATAAGCAACATAGAAGCATAATATGCATTCATCTACAGCGATTTTTTTCCTTCTTTGAAAAGTACCGGAAAAGGGCACTTTCCCAATCTTGGAAAAATTACATATTTCCCAAATGAAGGTTAAGTTTTTTTTTAATGAACTTTAATTAATTTACTTATGCAGCTCTATGGCTAGAACCTCAGTAAATATAATATTAATAACTTGACATCAGTTATTCTCAATTTTAAGGTATTTGTTAGCAAAAAATCAAATACACTAATTTCCCAATTTGAAGATTTCACGACACAAATATCCCAATATCAAGGTTTTCACGACTCAATTTTCCCCAATTTTGAGGTTTTCACGACTCAATTTTTCCCAATTGGACAGGTATGGGTACTTTTCCAAATATGACAAAAAAAATCACTGATTATAATTTGAGCTCATGCAATTTTACTGTGTTAGCACCATATATCAAGTTGCAGATTTTTTTTAAATATTCGCCACATACCCACAGACATTTTCATTGATATCTCAGAAAAATAGACCTATATATTAATACACATGGCATCTAAAGAACATTTTATCATAGTTAAAGTAATATAGAGACATGAAATGCATTTTTCTATCATGATATGTCCACAAATAATTTAACTAAGTGATGACCCAGCTTGAATATGAGGATTTGTTGAAAATTTTTGCTATCCGACATACATTTTTAGTCGTACATGTATATCAGGAGTCAATACCTATACAATGTACATTAGTGAAAATGGTTTATTGTAGTTTCAGTAATATTCTGTGTATAAATGATTTCAACTTGATATAATTATAAATCGTTGCTAAGAAATGTGTATATATAAAACAAAAATTAAAAATAGACGGTTTATTTTTTCCCCATTTATGTACATGTATATATTTTTGTATACAAATGTCATCTTTTGTTGTAAACAGTTATGCGACCTGTGTCAGAAAACGCCCAGTACAAATATATCGACGGAATGATTTTTTCACTTATGTGGGTGTATGTTGGCTCCACTTCACACGATACAGTCATTGTAGTTTAATTGAAAAACGCATCTTACAATGTGAGATGAGTTCTGGGTTCAAGCCCCAGCAGTGGCCTATCAAGTGTTAAATACAGAGCCATTATGATTAAATATACACAGTTATTTATATTAACAATACAATTAAATATAAGCAATAATGTTAAAGGGGCATTGTTGCTTAGCCATTTTTGTAATTGTATTGTGATTTTTGGCCAACTTTGACATTGAATAACAGGGTTTATATACATCCTAAGCATAAATGCTTCTAAATTTGTAAAACAAAAACAAACAAGTTGAAGTTTGCAGAATATTAAAAATTTGTAACTTTCTGATGTCTAAAAGTAAATGCCACTTAAAGTTTACATTTTTTGTACAAAATGACCCATGTTGTGCTGTCCATTATCGGTTAATGTTTTACGCTTTCAGGTTCAAAAGTGCTCATTCTGTAGCTTGTTTCGACCATAATCTATAATGCAGCCAAGTTTCAGCAGATTTGGCCCAGTGGTTCTGATTTTATAAGCCGTGCCTAGCTTTAATTGAGTATTACTCACTGATTTATGGATAGAAAGAGAAAGTAACATGCTTGAGTATATTTCAACCCATGCGCATTGAACGTTTTTATGCAAAAAAAAAACAGTGGAGCAATACAGGGCCATCATGGCCCTCTTTTCAAATGATACTTTTTGGTACCCCGGTATACTTACAGGTACCTGATATTTCCTAATAAAAAAATTGTACCCAAAATAGCTTGTACCCAATTTTTGTTCATAACCAATTGTTTTAGTACACACATTTTTTTTGGAACCAAAATTTTCGTACCCAATTTTGTTTTCCTACCCACATTTTTTATTACCCACAATTTTCATACCCACATTTTTGTTCGTACCCAAATTATTTTTGGCATAAATTGTTCGTAACCAAAATTTGTGTACCCACATTTTTTTCCGTATACATATTTTTCTTACCAAATTTTTTTCCTACCCTATTTGTTTTGGTATAATTTTTTCAAACCAAAAATTTTCGTACCCACATTTTTTTCGTATGGAATGAGCGATATATTGGACGTCATCTATTGATGACGTTCAATTGAACGAATGATAATGGCGACTAAAATTCGTTAAGCTCCTGGTTATAGCCGCGATTTGACTCTTTTGGAAACTGGCCGATAACTTCTGGGAAAAAAGTTTTTGATAAAATGACGAAAAAGTGGTGTTTTTTATTGCGCAATCGCTATAAACACGTGGCTTGGCCGGAAGTACAAGTAGCGTTAATAGCAACCCCAAGACAATTCACCCCCAGGAGACAATATACACGCTAGATAATTCAAATTTGATTTTTTTTTCGTACCCAAAATATTTCGTACCCATATATTTTTCGTACCCACTTTATTTTTCGTACCCACATTTTTTCGTACCCCAATTTTTTTTCGTAATCATTTTTTTCGTACCCAAATGTTTTTTGTACCCAAATGTGTTCGTACCCATTTTTTTTTCGTACCCATTTTTTTCGTACTAAATTTTTTTCGTACCCAATTTTTTTCGTACCCATTTTTTTTCGTACCCAATTTTTTTTCGTACCCATTTTTTTCCTACCAAATTTTTTTTCGTAACCAATTTTTTTATAACCAAATCTTTTTTCGTACCCAATTTGTTCGTACCCAAATGTTTTTCGTTCCCAATTTTTTTCGTACCCAAATTTTTTTCGTACCTATTTTTCTCGTACCCAAATTTGTTTTGTTCCAAATTTTTTTTGTACCCAAATTTTTATTTGTACCCTTTTTTTTCGTACCCAAATAGTTTTTCGTACCCTAATGTTTTTTCATAACCAAATTTTTTTTTCGTACCCACATTTTTTTCGTACCCAATTTTTTCGTACAAAAATTTGTTCGTACCCAAATTTCTTCGTACCCATTTGTTCGTACTTAATTTTTTTCGTACCCAAATTTTTTCGTACCGTATTTTTTATTTGTACCCATTTTTTTCGTACCAAAATAGTTTTTTGTACCCTTATTTTGTTTTGTTCCCTTTTTTTCGTACTCAAATTTGTTTTCGTACCCAAATTTGTTTTTTTTTCGTACCCACATATTTTTTCGTACCAATTTTTTTTTAGAAATAATCGATTTTCAATTTGATTTCATCTCTCCACTCATTCCATCCCGCGAAACCCTTAAGGTGTCGCAACTCTAGTATATAATACAGTTAATATATGGCAAACTTAAATATACATTATTACAATTGTACGCATATAACTTGCAGCAAACAAATGTGCTTCCCATGCAACATTAGATTTTGTTCTTTACAAATCCCAAAGTCCCGTAATATCTAGAATCAAATGCGTAATCTCCTAGGTAAATGTCTCGGGTGCGGTTTGCGATGAGTTCCTCAAGACAATCGTAAGCATATGGACGAAAGTTCTGGTGGAATTTGTTCACGAAGAGCTTTTTGCTCTGAGCCAGTTCCGGCAGATCGCCTGTACCTATGATGCATATGTCGCGCAAACGTTTGCCATGGCACTCTCTTTCGCCCCAATCCTTGAAACGCGCCATGAACGGCTTTAGCACATCGTCCGTCTCGGGTACCCCTGCATCATAACCAAATCGTGAGCATAAAAGTTTATTATAAAGTATATGTCCCGTACATTGTTCACATTGAAAAATGGCAATATTCTTGTGAGGCAACGTTATTGTACAGTTTTCAGCTTGACCATTTTTTTGTTCTCGAACATGCTCGAAAAGTAATTGTGTTCTAGGCGGATGTTCAAAGCCATGTATACCCACATCTGAATTCAGCATACGGAAATGGCCGAGTGATACCGAACCGTTTTTGAATGCACGCAATCTTGAATTCGCTCAGCAGGTTAGAAGATGGTTCAACATATTCAGAGTTTTTAGTATTTGTTGCTTTAAAATCAACTAACTATGAATTTAAATTTAAATGTCAAAACATCGATTTATTTGAAAATTATTAATTTCTTTACATGTACATGTATAGACTAGTTGGAAAATCAATCTTTGTGTGTTGTTTCACTTGCCAAAGGCCTATTTTGTATTTTATAGGTCTTTATGTCTTTGCGAAGGCGCTCGATGTCAATGTTTTTTTTATTTTATTTTTTTTTTTCAGTTACCCATTATTTATTATAATGCATACACATACTAAATCAATAAAAATCTTCCGACAAAACTACTTCTTAAAAAAAAGATAGCCCGACCAAGTTTATAGATATTGATAATTGATAATCTATACACATCGTCGGTTTATCTTTTTTAAGAAGACGTTTTGTGAAGATTTTTTATTGATTTAGTATGTGTACTGAGTATGCATTATACTAAACAACGGGTAACTAAAAAAAACAATAAAATAAAAAAAAACATTGCCATCGAGCGCATGTGTGTTGTTTCTGTATGTGACATACTTTTTTAAGACTATTTTTTAAAGAAGAATTTAATATAATAATCCAACGATATCCAGTACTGCAACATATCAAGTTTTAATATTTTTGTTGTTCAAGCTCGAGTTCCGTCCAGTTTCGCCCAAAGACGTTACGCACCAACAGACGTTTAAAAGTTCTTCGAGGTTACACATCAATTACCAAATAAAAGCGTATTTCAGTGTCAACCTATAACATCATCCAGTCAGAAGTAATAAATAACCTGTAAAATGTAAAATTTGGTCAGCGAATCTAACTTTTATAAAATAAAACATTGCATGCATTTAGCACAGAAATAACACATAAAGATGTTCTATGTGAAGCAATAAACACTCAATTAAGCCTTTAAAACTTTAAAGGATTATGTACAATATATACAAGAAGCACTGATATACCCTTGTTTTGTTTCAATAAATGCACCGGCAATGGCTAAAGCAATACACAGTTATTCATTCCAAATTGATCTTTATTTATAAACTGTTGCTAAATCCTTGAGCCTAACAAGGGCCATCTTTTGTTTCTTGCTACACATGAAATGAAGATGAACCGAGTCAATAAACGATAGTGAACCTACCTAAATAAGCACCTGGTACACCGAGTTGAGGGTTATGATTGAGCGTGGCAAAGTATGTTTCATCGGGAATATGCGTCGGTCTTGTCCAGTTCAAAAGGTCATGGGCTCTTTGATCGTGCAACACGAAGTCCACAAAGCCCCTGTTGACCACAATGTGAACGGCCCCCTTTACCGCCGTGATGTTGTGAGGTGGTGAACCGAATCTCTGCCATCGACCCTGGTGTCTGAAGTCAGTTTGAACGTTTGAAACATTAAACAGATATTGATCAACGAAATCAGCGTTATTAAGAAAACTGCGTCACCGATCTGACCCGACCTTAGACTGAAATATTCATGGAGAAAAGGGAATTTTCCTTGCAAAGTTCACGGACCTCGGTACCATAATTCAATAAAACGTATGAAAAAAACATTATTAACGTGCTTGTCGTTACATAATGCATCAAAACTAACTGTCCAGCGCCGTTTGAAACCTTTGTTTACATACATTTTAACTGGTCGACATTTTAAACACACAAGTGATTTCATTGGTCCAATGCGAAGGTGTGTCTTTACACCTGAAGATATCATACGTGAATCGGGCCTGATCGTTGACGAGTAGGTCACGCGAGTTGTGTATCGTGTCATTTCTTAAAATTTGACCCAGCATCGGTATACATATTACAGGATATGTACATGTCCAAAGAAATTGAGTTTGATACCTTAGTATATATATAATGGATAGCGATTTTTGCTCAGACAAGTTGATTATTCGTAATAATTTTATTATTTTTCATTCAAAATGATGTTTTTACTAATTAATAACATAGCCACACTCTTACCACCTGTGCATAATATTGTAGTTGTTTTGTTAAGTTTTTTACCGTTTTGACTATATATTGGTCTACGACTCCAATAAAATGGAAATAATAATCCATGGACTTGGTTTACCATCTGCCCCAACTCTCACGCCCACTACACTTATATTATTTATCATAAAATGTAAACCCCCTTGATTTATGTACGCTATCTTTTCGTAAAATGCCGGTGAGCATTGTTATAAAGCAGCAGTTTGTATTTTGAGTTTTTATCCATTATAAGCAAACATGATAGTTTCAAGCATGACGGAAGTGCCTCTGTTATGGCTGTGTGCAATGATAACATATTCTATTGAGAATTGCTGCCTTTTTGTATTATCAGCCACGTTATTTATTAGTCGATGGATTCACTTCAATAACCCAATGAAGTATGATAAATGAACAATCTTGTTTAATAACAATAGCAGAATTAAATCAAACATAATGGTGTGATCGATAAACAATGTTGTTTCTTGCCAATAGAAATAATGTTCTTGTTGCCTATGTAAAAGGTTGTTGGTGATGGAAAGTACGTTTGTGTATAATTTATATATACTAGCATCATACTAGTTCTATTTGTTATAACGAAATTACGTTTCTGTACTGAGCAACGGTGTCTTTGAACTTGATGAACCATATACCGTGTGACATACGTATATGTAAGGTATCAATGTACGAAGTTTACCGGTACAATTGCTCTTTCTGTTTTAAGGTATTGAGTTCAAACAATGCTTGTTTATTTTCTCACAGTAACCTTGACTTTAACCCAATATACCCTATATGCGACTCCTTGCGTAACCTGAACTACTGGTATTTATGGGCATCGTTTGAATACGATAGATTTATTGTTATTAAGCGACATAGTTTACATTCAGTATTCTATATTTAGCAAGGGTTACAATGACCCTGGTCAAAAATATTGTTTGATGATATGCAAATTTATGTTTGTAGTTGCATAGCTCAATTCGGTATTTTAGAATTATTTTGCAGCATCCATATCTATTTGTAGATACAATATTTATATCACATGAAACGCTATCGAGGTAAACATATAACCAAATTACTTTATTTAGCCAAACGGGAACTAACAAAAAGTGAAATGGAAAAATGCTTTAACAATGAAAATTGAGTTATATGCGTTCGATTTTCATTTAACAGCGTGTGCAATCAATTGTGCAGTTTAATTTGCCTATGAAAAAAGTGTCAATTAGAATGTCCATGGTTCAAATGACGCTTGAAGTAGATACTTATCCAACTAAAAATAAAAATCCAACTAAAGTTCCCAAGATGGCATATGAAGAAATTACAATTAGAGAAATACATGATATTTGTTTCTGATTAACTTAAGTCAATCTTGTATTAAGAGACAACTAAATGGGGTATCTAAAACTTGTCTCTTAATAACATTGTCTTAATGTAGTTCTGCCATATATGTAGAATTGTGTCGTTTTGCCACAATGTTTTCAGCTTTTGTTATCAAATGAATATACATTTAAATAAAATAAAACAATCTTGTACTTTGTTCTCTTATTCTAAATAAATGGTATGCACAAAGGTATTTTCAAACAATTCAGACATGGAATTATTTGCCCTAAACATTGTTGCATATAAGTATTTCCAATTGCGAATCATTAATAATCCGAAAAGAATTGCCAGTTTTTTATTGAAAACGTAAAATTAACGAAATAGTACCACACATAAACAATAATTATTTGTTTCGTGTAAATCCTTTGTTCTGTTTTGATCAAGAGCAGCTGTCTGTCACGACATCAACACCAGCTCTCCTTTGTGCAAAAGACTAAAAACCATACTAAAACATTCGGAGAATCGAACTTACAAAAGACGTTGTTACAGAAGAAAGAAAACTTCTATAATTAAAGACTGCTTTACACACGTCATTAAGACAGCAACAGAAACCATTCCTAGAGGAGTCAAGAATCATAACCCTCAATCCCGGACGTAAGAATAAAAAATGCGCACGACCACCTGGCCCAAATCAGAAAGGAAGGCGGTGCAATACGATCCATGGCCATGCAAGCGAGTTAACAGTCCTGTAGACAGCTTTACAGCAGATCATGAAGACCAGGTTAACATGGAAAACAGCAGGTAGAACAGCCTCGGAATAAGATGTCTGAAAAGATCTTGCTGTGTATAAGAACGGAAAGCAATGCTGAAAGTGAATCACAGAGAAACACCACCATATGTAACACTGTACACCATAACGCCACAACATCAGTAGCAGAGCAGTCATACCTAACCACAAGTCTCAACAGCCGGGTTGGATGCCTTGAAACATGATGCAAACGCAATCAGAAGAATAATAAGCCGCAGCCGAATGTGACGTAATTACCCCGTAGAGATAAATAAATTAATTAGTTATGTTTTTATATTATAACAAATGATAGAAATTAATATGGAACAGCATATGCATATCAGTTATTCTTATAGCATATTGTTTATTCTTATGTTAGAAATTAATAAGGAGATATTTTAACAATATGGATATGCAATGTTAGGATGAAGTTTGAAAATTTAATAATAAATTTTTGTGACATATTGGTCATTTACAAATACTGTATAAGGGAATATTTCCGCGTGTCGAAAAGTTAGCGAATTCACAAAAACAGACATTTCGCGTGTGGAAATGTTAGCGAATCGCCCGTATCAAAAGGACATAAAAATATTTCACGTTGTAAAAATTGCAATTTATTGCTGGTTACATACAATCCGATTATAATTGTCAGATACTTATTGTTAGTTTAAACGATCGTTAGATTGACGGATTATAGCTGACAACATTTTAACATTGTTAGTGTTGTGAAATATTTGTTTATTTTATGGATAAATTGATCTTGTTCTATGTAAACTGTTTTACTGATTTGTGATCACACTTTACTTGTGAAATAAAATGATTTCAGCGTAGTTCGTTCTGTCTTTTTCTTTGTCCAAATATTGCTGTTTGCTAGTAGTTGTTCAGTTGCATTAACGAAGTCAAGATGTTAAAGTGGCTTACAGGAAATAGTACTACTAAAAGTAGTAAAGAAAATGAATCAGAAAAATGTGGTATTGGATTACCAGCACCATCATCACCACTCGCTGGGACATTAAATTCTGTGGTGGAAAGGGAATACCAAACATCGCCTGCTCTTTCGGGAAAAAAGAGGAAACGCGGGCAGTATACCTGTTATAGTCCAGAATCAAAGGCAAAACTGGCACGTTATGCTATAGAGCATGGAAATTCAAAGGCTGCCAAACATTTCAGTTCTAAATCGGGAACGTCTATCAACGAAAGTACCATACGGAATTTCAAGGCTTCCTACTTATTAAAAAAAAGACAGAGCAGGTAGATGATGTCTCTGAACTCCAACCCCAAAAATTTGGGCGGCCATCCAAATTGTCCGAACAGTTGGATTTAAAAATACAAGAATATATAAGACAACTGCGTGATGCAGGTGGAGTTGTAAACACCTCCATTGTAATGAGTGTTGCGATCGGGGTAATTAAAGACCATGATAAGTTTTTGCTACGTCAGCATGGTGGATGCATTGACATTGGTCGCTATTGGGCTAGAACTCTGTTAGAACGCATGAATTTTACAAAACGGAAGGGGACTAAGGGAATTAAACATCTCCCGGATGATTTCAGTAAAATCAAGGCAGAATTTACGGACAGGGTTGAAACATTGATATCCCAGCAAAACATTCCACCTGAACTTGTAATCAACTGGGACCAGACCGGCGTAAGCATGGTTCCAATTAGCCAGTGGACAATGGCGCAGAAAGGCGATAAGCAAGTAAAAATTGCGGGAAAGGACGACAAACGTCAAATAACAGTGTTGTTGTCATGTACAAAGGCTGGTAAATTCTTGCCCCCTCAAGTTATTTACAAAGGCAAAACCGTTAGATGCTACCCAACCACAAAATTCCCACCAGCATGGCATATCACCCAGTCGGAAACGCATTGGAGCAGTGATGAGACCATGGACAGTTTCCTGGACAACATTGTCATACCCTACGTAGAATAGATTAGGGAAAATCTTCCAGTTGAAAGGTAAGTTCAACTTCATCACGTTAAAGCACTTAATGGTTTAAGTGTGCGATAATTAAATATCCATATTTGTAATGCATGTTGCATCTAAGAGTACACATAAACTAGAACTTGAATTAAGATTTATTACAAGTAAGAACACATCCAGGGTGGAGTATAAGATGAGTCAACAAGATGAAAAGTCAGTTAGATAAGAAAATCGAGGGACCATATACTTCACAATGAGTTCAATTAACGAAAGGGTCAGCATATAGACATGAGATTAGTATTACTTCACATAGTTATTGAAATAGCACAGATGAACGGGTCTATGAAAAGTATTATTTGCATAGGTTACACAAAATATTGCACCGAAAAACATGACAGTAAAACTTCATACCAATACAAAGTAATTAGATTTTGGAGTATTTGACAAGCAGGTAAATACATGAATAAATTGGTTTTTCTAGTATATTCCAGCAAGTCAACCAATCAGCAATAAGCACGTTAGCTAAGGACCAATCAAAGTTATAAAGAAAATATATGCAAATTAACCTGTTGACAAAATGCAGTGGTGTAGTCAGAAGTAGTCAGTCTGCGGTTAGATTTGAATAGAACTTTGAGATCTGTCACGTTTTCTTGACGTGGCGGCCATGATGGCCGCCGCGCTGTAAAATTGAATGTCATGAACATTAGCAAGCGTTGTATTAGAAAATATTGAACAAAAATAAATTGCGATGAAAATATAGATGAACTTTGGTTATCACTGTATGTCTCCACGAACAATGTGTAATTACGTGACACGAACATTTCAGATAGTCTTCTTAACAAATTCTATGCCTGTCCCGGGGGAATGGAAAACACCACACTCCGACTCATAGCAGCTTTCTATACTATCAGATACTGAATGGTTTCTACCATGATAACATTCGTAAGAAAAAACGCACATTGTTTATTTCGTTTTTTTTTATATTTGATTCCGAATTAATGTATATTTGTATACAGCATCGTAGAATGACAATTTTTTTCCATACTTTCGTGGTTGTGTTTGCATGCAAAAGAAACATTGATGCAGAGTCAATTTGTATAACTGCAATTATGTACATTGATTTCAATTTACCTCTTTACAGTTCCATCCACGTCGTTTGATCCATTGTAAGCCTCTAAAATGCGCACAAGTTCGTAGTTCGTTCTCAACGGAAACTCCTGTCCAGTCAGATTAATGAAATATTTCCACAATGTACTTTTGTTCCAAAGCTCTTTCATGCAGAGCAACTCTGGCTCAAGAGTGGTCATTGTACCCCACTGTACGTCAAATCGTTTTGACGTCACAAATACGTTATCAAAGCAACTGGCAATTGAAGACATGCCATCGTATATGGTTTGATTTGTTTTGGAGTCAACATGTATGCAATAATAGTTCTGTGGTCTGTAAATGGCGCGCAGAAGTCTCTCAGATTGTTCAATGTCTGTGAACATGATAATACTGAACGCTATTGGAAAGTCGCGTTCAACTTCCGTTAAATGATGGTCAATATATCCACGCTCATGTATAAAATTTGAGCAGTTCTTTGTCATTGCTAAATAGTTTTGAGGTTGGAGGAATTTTCTAACTTGTGTTGTGTTATCTGCACGTTTTATTTCAGTTTTATCACCCTGAAATATAGCATTGCAATTTACATCAGCAACCATTCTTGTATTCTGAAACACATGTTTGTGTGGTAAGTACATGTGTTTTAGTTTATTGTCTTGTTTTGCATACGGTTTGATGAGACTTAACAACTTTGAAAGCCCGCGTAATCTTACTAAACTCGTTGAGTTGTTTTTGCCCGTGTAGCTTATCATCTCTAATGCCTCGTCTGTAATGTTATATTCGTTGACATGAAAATTAATTAGATGACTTTGCTCACGAACGTCATGCGTAGAAACGGAGGCATCATTCTTACAAAATAAGTCTGTCTTCACAACCCTTGTATAGATCGGTAACGCAATGCTTTCTAGCAGGAACATACATGTTCCAGTGAAAACAATTAGTCCAAGAAGAATGTTGTATTTGATTGACAATGGCATGATGCTGAAGGAAAGTTCTTTCACGACTGTTG
Source organism: Dreissena polymorpha (assembly GCF_020536995.1). Taxonomy (NCBI): domain Eukaryota; kingdom Metazoa; phylum Mollusca; class Bivalvia; order Myida; family Dreissenidae; genus Dreissena; species Dreissena polymorpha. The sequence goes on along the minus strand of NC_068359.1, from coordinate 8,680,080 downwards.
TTGATGTAATCTCGCAATCCTGTAAGCAGAGAAATCGACAGACTATATTAAAAGACGGTATATCTCTGAACGCTATCTGCCCAACCATATTGAAAAAATCTTTATTTAAATATCTGCGCAAATAACGAGAATAAAATCAACTTTAAAAATTTAAAAAAGAAAACATCTTCATATTAGAAACTTGTAAACGAGACATAAATGTATAAACACCAAATACTTAAACATTCGCGATGTAAAACCACACCTGTATTATTAAAATCATACATTACATAAAGAAATATTATTGATCTAGATCAATGCTAGTTTTTGAGTAATAAGTATTCAATGTGCATCCAATTGCACCACAATGTTAAGTTTTATTATGCGACAATCAGATACAAATATAATTGGATATGTGTTTTTTTCATTTTCATTTATTAGAATTTATGCAAAAAAAGGAATCCGAACGTGGGACATTAATATTTCAAGTTTGGAATAGTATTTTCAGTTTATAATGCCGATTTATCCACGAGTAGCTACATATTCGAATTTTATTTAAAATCTCGTAAAGTTCGCATTCAAAAGCTCAAGTATTTGAAACCAAATGCTATATTTTGGTATTTACAAACATATAGAAAGGAATTCCCTCGGTTATTATTATTATTTACTTATTATTATTATTATTATATAATTAATAATAATAATAATATTATTATTATTATTATAATTATTATCATTATTATTATTATCATCATCATTTACTTACTATGGTTGTTATTCCTTCTGCAATATGTTTTCTAAACAATTTGTACACTCATCAATGAAAACACAAAATAAACTTTTAATAACAAGAGCTATCAGATGACAGAATGCTCCACATGTTCGATAATTTCAGGAGAGTGGGAATGATAATCCAACAACAAAACGTACAATGGAATCTCAGAAAATGTCTTCACATTTAGTCATGTGTTATCTCCTATCTGGACAAACACACACACACACGCACGCACGCACACACGCACGCGCTAACTTGGTTTATAGCAGTGTTGTGTGCACTGTGGAAAGGTAACATTAATATTTTATACGCATCACTTTTTTATTTCAGAAATCTCTATATGTATTTACGCATATCAATGAGGAAGTAACATACAATTCCAAGCATTGGGAGTGCCATTCGGGTAAAGAAATTGCACAATTAAGATGCACACTTCCGTATACATGCGCGCACAATTTTGTGTTATGTACAACTTTTCCCGCATATGTCTTTATAGAAAATGTGTGGTAGTTCTTTATGTGAAATTCTCGTCACTTTAATTTCACTCAATAAACTCCTTTAAAATATGTATATGTCACATACGAGGTTAATATATCTCTAAAGGTAATATAATCTAAATGTTCAAATCGATAACAATGAAAGCTTTGAATGGCGTTAATATTGTTAACCATTGTAGTGTACGCGTAGCCAGGAGAGCTGACATCGTAGCGTAGAAACTTCGACACGGAAAGCTTTAATGAAAATGTTCGGAACGAGAAGACTATATTTGTTTATATTCGTTTCATCTGTGCAGATAGTTTTGACAATCTGCATATTACTGTCCCCCATCAATATCCACGGGCATATTCATATATTTAAGAAAACGTTTGATGTATATTGCTCGAAGCTCTTTTAGCGGAAAGTGTATTGCAAAATTTCACCATACAACAAATGGCGTCGGGGGGGGGGGGGCGAATGACGAACCCCAAGAAAATTAAAAATATAGTGACAGTTTATGAAGTGGACATTAACGTTGAAAATTGTACTGAAATAAAGCAACCGGAACGGACTGAATGACCAGAAAGACCGTCATGTAAATATACAACATAACACAATTTCTAATTAGTAATACATTTACCACATTTGTACGGCTACAATGGTTACCTGAAATAGCAAAGCAATGTTTATTACCTAATATGTTGAACAATACTTAACGAACAAAGTTATCTTTATATTTCGTTAGTCCAATTATAACGTCGTTAGTAATAACCCTACTAATAAGTAAAACATAACAAACTAGATGTATCTTAAATCGGTTCAGCTACTCCATTACAACAGGTCATGCTAGCTTGAACACCAACAAATTCACACATTACTTTCTTATAGTGTGCTACTGAAAACATCGCCTCACGCTCCCTCAGTCCTACGGTTACCTGTTTTGTTTTCTTAAATGATGCCACGATATAAAGTGTGCGGGTCAAAACTTGATCTGACTCAATGGTTTACTTCGATTTTAGTGTTAAACTTATCTCAATGAGAGTGTATTTAAAAATGGAAGAAGTAGACTCAAAAAGCAGGTGTTTGTCATGCGACTTAATAACTATATAATATATATATAATAATATATATATAGTAATATATAGATACATAGCACATATATATATAATAATACATATGTGCTATGTATCTATATATTTATGTATATATCGATGTATGTATATATGTATCTATGTACCGGTGTGTATCTATGAATGTTTATATGTATGCATCAATGTATGTATTTATGTATGTATATATCTATGTATGTATGTATCTATGTATGTATGTATCTATATATGTATTTATCTATATATGTATACATCTATCTGTGTATCTTTATTTCTTTGGATCAATGTATCTATATATGTATCTATCTTTATTTCTTTGTATCTATCTTTATATATTTGTATCTATGTATCTATCTTTATTTCTTTGTATCTATGTATATATCTATGTATTCATCTTTATTTCTTTGTATCTATGTATCTATCTTTGTTTCTAGGTCTCCGTCTGCCTGCTTGCCTGTCTGTCTGTCTGTCTGTCTGTATATCTAGTTATTTACCTATCTATTTATATTTTTGGTGACAAAATACGTAATTTCCAGCCATTTTAATGCAATTTCTTTGCTTTGTAGAGACATAGAGTAAGTGTATATGGGCACATATGCATGCAAATGTACTTTTAATGCTGTATAATACATTCTTTGATATTCGTTGCATTTCAACATCATTTCAGAAACTTGAATCCTTTGTCTGATATATAATGTGGTTAGACTATGTCCACTTTAGATAGTTAAAGCTGATAGTTTTATCTTAATTACTTACTCGTTTGCCAGCTGGTGCTAAAATAACATTGTATCACAATGCTAGTGTTGCCCCTCCCCCACATTATTATACCCCCACAAACTCTGTTTGGGGGGCTATTTAGGAAGCAGTTTGTCCCGTCTGTTAGTTGTCCTAAAATTTCCTGAAATCTGATGGCATTTCTTAGGCATGGCTTTGTTTTATGTAATAATGATTGCAAATACATTTAAACTAAATTCTGGAGGGGATGTCACCCTCTGGGATGCTTGACGGGCCTGTAATTAGGTCTAAAGGTCAATGAGTGCATTTTGCTTTAAACATTGAGGTAACATTTCCAAAATTGTGAAATATCAGAAACTATGACTGATTTTACTCCTGAACTGACTTATATTTGATAATTGAAGTGTTATCTCATTTTTTAAATGTTTTTGGCTTTTCATAAGTAAGTCAAAGGTCATCAAGTGCACTTTTATAACCAGTATGGAACTGAAATTGCAGTGTTGAAACCAACCAAAGATCCATGTATTATATATCTGTAAGTTACTTTTCAATCAGAGATGGTTACTTTGATGATGAAAAGAGTATTTCTCTGTTGTATCTGAAGTGAATGTTCCTAACTTTGTAAATTACGTTACCTTAATTAAAAGATTTTTTTTATTTTTATACTTTTTATACTTATTGCCTTTATAATATAACAACTTATTATAATAAGAACCAAAATTATCTCTGCATTATCCTACCAATACAATTACGAGACTTTTAACAATGAAAATATAGTTACAAGTAAACATATGTTTTATATGCATATTATGCTAAATACTATTTTAAGTAAAATATTTCAGCTCAAATAATATACTCAAAGTTCTTAATACTGTAAGTTCTATAATGTCATATTCATGCAAGATAAGTTATAATAAGTTATATTTACTTCACCAAATTAGTATTAATTGTTACAGATCGAAATAATGTCAAACAGAAATTATTTTACCAAAAACAGTGATCTATTTAGTAATATATTTCAAAATCTTGAAATACCATTTATAATATAAAACAAATGTCCATCTGACTTCAATGCAATTTTATGACCTACTGTAACATCATGCTGAAGATAATGTCGGGCTTGTGTGATATTTTATTTAACATGCGTTAAATAAATTCACAGTTTTGTTCCAAAACACGAATTACTATGGCAGTATATGTATCTCCTTATCTTTTATCGTTTACAATAATTATATGGGGTTTAAACAGCCATTCGCTTCACATGCGCATTCAAACAAGCAGCCTTGGTCAGACCGATAGCACTTACATCGTGCTGTACTACACTTGGTTTGACTGACACATGATACTACATTTAACTGGACACATGCTGCCTTTGGTTCCCTCATCCATACCGGTTTCAAAGCATTTTCTTCAAGTTTCCATGCGCTAGTATCAAGAGGATCATCGGGTTGAAAATCCTTATCTGTGGCATAAAGCCATATCTTTGCCTGATTATTTGCCCTTTTAATGTGAAGTTCATGAGCATCATTTATAGGGGTTACAAATTCAAATTGTTGCTGGCTTTCAAAAATAATACAGCACACACATAGAAACTGCTAGAGCATCACCATCTCTATCAATACACTCCAATGTATCAGGGTGTGCGATATACTTCACTTAGGCGGTTTTCTTACTTCAATTCCATTTAGAGCAGACGTTGTGTCGCATTCTGTCAATGCGTAAAACGGTAAAATGTTCCTACTGACATTGTCACCTAGTTTTTCAGATATTGTGTGCACAGGATAACATTTTATTTGTTTGCCTGTACCAGATATCATATATTCCTCGGCGTCAGGATGAGAATGAGACATGTGTAGGTTTGTATAAATCCTTTTATTATTGTAGTTGCTTGCAAATTAAAGCAGTTTTTCTCCCCTAAATGCCTGAACATGGCCCATTTTGCCCGATCTTCTACTTCAGGGAGCCACATTTCGCTCATTTGTTTGAAGAAAATTTGTCAGGATCTTTTCTACATGTATGCCAATATCTGTGTTATCAATGTTAATACACAGTTGTTTCAAATTGGACTTTGAAATTTTTATTTTTTCCAATTTTCTTACCCTATTTAAGTTTATGGTTAAATAACGAGCACTACTCCAATGGTATTACATTACCCACAATGTATCAGGTTTCCTGGGATGGTATGATAACAAAGCAAACAAACTGCTACATGACCATTCCAATTATCGACCGACAGTGGCGTGACTGGAATAAACAACGCATCGCTGATTCACAACCGGTGTAAATTTGGGGGGGATAAAACATGTGCGATTTGAAAACAATTATGGGCGATGGGCATACTTTTGAGTCAAATGGCTTTAGCAGGCAGACAGAAAGACATTTTATTTGACAGACAGACGGACGGACGGACGGACGTACCAATGAGAGTATACTTGTGCATATTCTGACTTTTGAGGTGCAATTTCGTACAGACTTGACTTCTGTGTAGCACCTTATTGTCCGGTTTTTACGAGCTCTTTATGTCCGTTATTAATGAGGTTTTACTGTCCAAGTTTATTGAGCTCTTATTGTCCAATTTTATAAAGTTAACTGTCCTTATGATCCTTAACTCATTCAGCCCGGAATGTTTATAGAAAATCTTATACCTTATGAATATGTATTAGGCTTAATGTTGCAATAAAAAAGGATATTTGAAAAAAAGTCTTTGCACAAGGGGACATGTTTATTCTTTGGTCATACATAAGCAAAGAGTACAACAGCTGTCGGATCTTTTTTGTACTCATTAAAAAAAATACCAACATGTGGCACCAGGACTGTTTGTGTTAAGGGGTGCAACATGATGTAGATCAGATTCTAAACTCTAAAGTATTCAATAGTAGTCTTTTTTCAGATGGTACCTGGGCATTTAAATTCAGGCTGTACTCCCATCTTTCACCCTAATATATGTTTTTGGTGCATCTGCTGGTTGTTAACCACATACAACTGGGCGTAATAATACATGAAGTTGTTATGACAATTTCTCTTCTGAGTATATTATCATAAAGACTTCTTCTTCAACAAACATTGAGGTATGCTGTATATACATGTATGCAACAACTTTACTTAAACTTTAAACATGTACATGTTGATGCCAAATAAAGCAAGAACTTAGATTTATATTTGACAGATCAGTATTGAACTAATGATGCTAGATGCAAACACAATATTAATAGGGAAACCCAGCACCGATCCACTGAGATGGAACTCATCATTTTACATACCAATGGACCAATAAACCCATAAACTTTCTGTTTTGTTTTCATTTTGCAACTCATTATATTTTGATGCAAAGTGCACGCCTTAAATATTGATATACTTTTTTATCCAAAAGCTTAAACTTTAAATAAACCAACGTTTTAGGTTATGTAATGCAACCCTCAGGTTCTGCAAATACCGGAGGAGGGAAAACCTACCAATTGCATCATAACCAACTTTGGACTTGTAAACCAGAAGAAAAATAAGTAAAGTCATAATTGTATTCATAAATCTAGAACCAAAAGAAAATCTAACAAAATAATGTATAACATTACAACATTTTAAGAACACATTTTTATTGTGGCTTATTGTGAAAATATCCAGCTGTATGAGATATACATGCATCTAAATATGATGTATCTGTCTCAACTGGTAAAAAAGATATGGTATATCTAATGTGACAGATTTTGACATTTTCATTTGACCTTTGACCTTTTAAAATGACCCTGACCTTAACATTTTATCCCTCAAAATGTGCAGCTTCATGAGTAACATACATACCAAATATCAAGTTGTTACCTGCAATAGTTCACAAGTTATGGCTTATATTAAAGTATATGACCATTGACCTTTGTGGATGACCTTGACCTATACATTTCACAACTTAATATGTGCAGCTCAATGAGATACATATGTATGCAAAATATTAAGTTGCTATCTACAACGGCTCAAAAGTTTTGGCCAATATTTAATTATTTGATCTTGTAGAAGTACTTGACCTTTTTCCTTGAAGGGTGACCTTGACCTAACCAATTCACTATTCCATATGTTCTTTATTCTTTGATAACCGTAAAAAATAAAATCAACAAATACAACAAATGTATGGTTGTTAAAGAATAAAGGTTCATGCTTAAGGGAAAAATATAATCTAGTAAGTTCCCAAAAAGTATATATCCAATATTGTAAGTTAGAATCAAACATTAATAACGTTCTTTTGATTCTGAAATTTAACAGAGGTTATGACAAAGAAATGGAAATAAATGCGTTTAGTTGTTTACAGTGCAACTGACGTTACATATTTGAAGATTGAAATAGTAATGTCCATTTTTCGAAATAATACAACAAAACACTTAATATTATATATTTTGCATTTCAACACAAAGAAAGACGCTAGTGGCGCACAATTTACATTGCTAGAAATTTCAGTCAATATACGTTAGCAGCATATAATACAGCATTCGTTTAATACGTTATACATGTACATAATAGTTTAGCATAAATACCTGTGTTTTTGAAACAAGGTCCTTAAGACGTTTAAAATTGTGTTAATTAATATCAACTTCTTTACACATTTAAATGGTGTTATATAACACGTGTAATCATGACCATTAGACAATTTGTGCAAAGCGTTTCAAAGATACCGGTCTAAGGTTACATTATACTATACAACCAGTATCGACAAAATGTTTCGCAGAAGACAGTTCTCGGCCTTGGGGTCAACTACAAACTTACAAATAATTTAAGTTAACAAGAGACATTTACACTCCAACCAAATCATCTATGATTTCCAAAAATAAAAGATTATGAAAACACAAAGCCAAAATAACATGGGCACAACTATTAATTGCCTTTAAACAAACAATTAAACATACATGTACATTTTTGCAAACAATAAATTCTAAATATTAACAGGCATTAAATACATCAGATATACAACTTGCATGAACCTTCAAGAAATCAAACTTCTTAGCATACAGAATGATAATACCAGGTACATACAGTTCCTACTTAATAAAATCTAGAACTAGGCCCAAGCGTTCTTGAGTTATTGTCTGACAACCACCTGGTGAACGGACCGACCGACCGACAGACCGACATGAGCGAAGCAATATACCCCCTCTTCTTCAAAGGGGGGCATAAATATTACCATATTATTATAAGTCTCATGTAAGAACAGTCACATGTGAAAAAATACACATGTTCACATCAACTAAAAATTCAAATGCAAATTTTCCTCTAAATAAGGTAAGACTAAAGTTTATGATAAGTTGATAACAAGGATAAAAATTTACATCCAAAAGTATTAGTTAATGATGCTTAATAAGCAAGACTAATTTATGTACACTGCGTTCGAGAATTGTCACTGGAGCTGTTCCTCGATCCGACCTTCACCCTGACCCTACCTACGAGACCGTCCTTATCGGGTGTGACTTTAACAACGACAGCAAGTGTCCACTGGTTCCTTGATAACCCTTCGTCCGTGATCATTACTATATCGTTCACACAAATATAACGGCAAGCCGAATGCCATTTCTGTCTTAATGAAATGGCAGCAATGTACTCTTGTTGCCATCCAACCGAAACTGTTCAATGAGATACTGTACACGTCTCCAACATTTCTTCAGGAAGAGGTCCTCGCGAATGAAGTCTCCGGGTTGTGGTGAAGGAAAATCTGATTTTCCGGTAAGTATGTGATTTGGTGTAAGTCACTTAGAGGTTCTAGTGCACTTGGATCATTTATGTCACATAGTGTCAACGGACGATTGTTGATGATAGCCATCTCTTCGTAAAAACAATGTTTGCAATGAAGATTCATCTAAACGTCATGGACACAGCAGCAATACAGAGTTTATTACATTTCTAATGGTCCTAATCTGTCGCTCCCATACTCCACCGTAATGGAGCGTTTAGAAGAAAATCAAAATGTTTTTCTGCAAGATGAGAAACAACTTAAGGCACATAAAATTTAGCGAAAAGTTCATTTTTAGCACCTATAAAGTTAGTTCCTTGGTCTGGGCGGATTTGTCTCACAGTTCAATGAATTGCCATGAACGCCTTAAATTGTTTATGAATGCATCAGTCGACATATCATCAAGCATTTCAATGTGCACTGCACGCACACAGACACGTTAACAAAAGTCCATATACGACCTTGTTTCACCATAAAAGGTCCAAAACAGTCAATTCCACAATGTGTAAATGGTGGGTACTCTTCCACACGGTCACTTTGTAACTCTGCCATTTTCTGACACTCTATTGGTCTTCTGAGTTTTCTACATTCAACACAATTTCAGATATCGTTTGCTACCACTTTACTCCCACCAACAACCCAATAGCCTATGCTTTGTAGTTTATTTAGTGTGAAACCTCTGCCTTGGTATTGAATGTTCTGATGAGCATGAGCATTGCATTTCGACTCCGATGTTTCTTGTACAAACTCTGCATCACCACGTTTGATAATCTTGTTCATAAATACCTTGTTATTTCCATGGTACTCATCATCTCTGCTTAGTTTTCCTTTACGGTGTGACAACCATATAACAGCTGCGCTTCTGTTATTTGGCAATATAGGTCTTTCCTTAAATTGAAGTGTCATCTCCAGGTGTTTATCTTCACGTTGCAGCACATTATCCTTCATTATGTTCAGGCAGGTTATGCCATCTTGGGAAACCTTTAAGTCATTAGTTAAGTCATGTGCTAAGTCTGATTCTAACACCTGAATGGTTTTTTGTGGAGACAAAGCGGGTAGTTCCTTGATATGTCCACGATTGCATGTTGCACTAAGGTGGAAACTCGACTGGCGGTTACGATACCCAACAATGCTGCAGATGCTTCCTGGCAACACCCCTGGATCTTCGTGAATAATCACGTGGTCTGAAGAAGCAATGCATTTATAAAATTTATGGGCTTATTTGTCGTCTAAAATAGCGAGCTGCACCCCACGTTTTTTTTAGGTCAAATATATCAATTCTAATTCCAATAATACTTGAATATAATTTTTTTAACTGACATGTAAACCAGTGAATAGCAACTCACTAGTTTAGAATTTCAGATGAAATTAAAATTTGAAGATCCAAAATTTATGGGCTTATTTGTCGTCTAAAATAGCGAGTTGCACCCCACGGTGTTTGGGGTCAAATAGTTCAATTCCAATTCCAATAATTCATGAATATTAATATTTTAACTCGAACCAGTGAGGTGCAACTCACTAGTTTAGAATTTCAGTTGAAAATAACATTTTAAGATCCAAAATTTATGGGCTTATTTATCGCCTAAAATAGCGAGCTGAACCCAACAGTTTTTGGGGTCAAATATTCAAATTCCAATTCCAATTTTTCTTAAATATTAATATTTAACTCAAACCAGTGAGGTGCAACTCACTAGTTTAGAATTTCAGTTGAAAATAAAATTTTAAGATCCAAAATGTATGTGCTTATTTGCCCTCTAAAATAGCGAGCTGCACCCCACAGTTTTTGGTGTCAAATATTTCAATTCCAATAATTCTTGACTATAAATATTTGTATTCAAACCAGTTGGGTGCAACTAATCAGTTTAGAACACAAATACTGCCAATGATTTTGGTTCTTTTTATTTGCAACTGCAATTACATTGAAAGGAGTTTATGTGTCATCCTAAATCGTCAGTTACACCACACCATTTTTCAGAAAACAGGTCTTTTTGATCCACTGAGTCACGTTACGCCAAACAAATATTGTTTACGGTCAGCCTGACTCATTTTTTATATCATGATGTGCTGTATCTGAAACAGTACATGCTCATTCTTTTTGTTGCGAGAAAACACCCAGTGTAAAATATGTGTGGGGGGGGGGGAAGGGGGAAGCTCTCAGCATTGATTTCATCTTGCATTCGACCTTACAACGGTCGTCGGATGTTTCGCGCCCAAGGTTTTTCGACCCTGGATGTTTAGCCCTTCGTTGTTTCGCCCTGAATTTGAAGTGGCATTGCTTGTCATGCTTTGCCGAGAATCTTTATCTTCTACTTACAATAAGACGTTGTCGATAAACATTACTGTATTTGTTTTAAAAATGTTTTATGTGTTATTTCATGCTTTGTTTTGAAAAAACTGTACACAATACATGAACAACAAAATAAACAATAATACTTTTAGAGTGTAATAAATGTTGTTTCATTCGAAATAAACAATAGCAAAATGCAATAAATGATGTTTAATGTATGTGATTAAATTAAAAAGTAAGTTTCAAAATAACATGGATAATATAGATATCTATTATATGCAATGTCTGATTATGAAGTATAGTGCGATTCGCTCACTTTTTTCATTATTTGCACTTTCTTTTTAGGTTTATGTATACACTGTTTATGTACATTTCTGTATAATTATTTAAGAACACAACCAACATGAATTTATGGCACTCGATCTATTTTTATACTTTTAATTGAAGCTTGACTTGGTGCAACTTAAGAATTGTCACTTAATATTTATATAATTATCTATATATCTATACTTACCTTAAATTAGTTTGTAACGGTAAACAGTGGTATAGATGTAAATATATATACACCTGTTTAAAAATAGCTGTTTATTTTCAATATGCATGTCTTAAGAGAACTTTGCTAATTCCTTTTATTGTTAAATTTAAATTTATATTCCTAAAAAATTATATTATGTATGTGCCTGTATGTCATTGACCACTGTTGACTACATTCTGTGTTATATGTATGTGTACTCATGGGCTTCAAGCCTACTGTATTTTGAAATAAAACCATATAATAATATATAAAAATTATAACTTCATAAACAATTCATAATCTTGATGACAATATCAGAAACCTTATTATTTTCCTTTCTCTCAACGTCTTTGCGTGTTTTTACATCCGGATAAGTGTCACATGATCAGGTCTACCGTAAAGAAAGTGAACCGTTAAACAAGCGATAACGGATTAATAGAACAAACCTTGAACAATCGATTCCATATGCTCTAATTGCGATAAAGCAGATGTTATGCCAATTAGTGTAATCTAACAAATAAAATTTACTTTTCACTTAACCATTTATTGACTCAAACCTGGGATGTACACAAACACAGTTTTTGTATATGTCGCTGCTCAAACCGATATGTGTGACAAACATCTGATGATCTCTATAAAACTTTTAAAATAGTTGCTGGTTTAGTCAGAATAAATCTATTTCAATAAATTGCCAAGTATTTACATATTATTTTGTCAAGTATTTATTTATTATTTTGTCTTATGTTTTAAAGATCCATGTATGAGTAAACATACATTTGTAGACCACATTCGACAACAAAATAAAAGTTTACATGATTTTGATATATGAGAGTGAAAATGTAATGTTACAATGACTCGATCTTTTCCAAAAAACTAACTAAACCACTTATGTTCGAGAAAGTTGTTAACATTGCATGCTTTAGATGTTTGGATGGACACTCTGAGTACATGTGAAAAACTGTTCAGACCACCTGAGTGTACTGAAGTTACCCAGAACAGAGCTCCAGATAAGGATTTGTGAAATTAGTAACGGTACTGCCACTGACAGAAAGAAAAGGAGTAACGCTTAAAATCAATTAGTTCCTGTACTACCATATCCAAAAATACAGGTAGTACTGTACTACCCGTGTTCTTGGATATTGAAGGGTGTATAACTGACTCAAGAAACATTTGCAGCAATTATAATAAATATATGTAGCTTCTTAAACAGTTACTGTATTAGGTTTTCCATTCAGAATTATGATGCTAATACAGCGATTTTCCTCCTTCTTTATAAAGTACCGGTAAACGGCACTTTCCCAATTACGAAAAAAATACAAATTTCCCAATTGCTATCCTTAATTTCCAATTAAAGGTAAAAAAAAAAAAAAAAAATTTTTTTTTTTTATAAAGCAACATTTAGTTAGTTTCCCTTTGCAGCTCTATAGCTTGAACCTAGGTTTATATAATATTGACAGCTTAAAAACACTTGGTTATGAATTTTAAAGTATTTGGGAGCGAAAAATCAAATACACCAATTTTCCAATTTGAGGTTTTCACGACTCGATTTTTCCCAATTTTGAGGTTTTCACGACTCGATTTTTCCCAATTGGACCGGTACGGGTACTTTTTTCAATTGGACAAAGAAAATCCCTGTAATACAACTACACATTAAAACTCATGACGAATACTATTTCTTCATTTTTCTTGACAAGAAAACACAAGCCAACTAGTAAGCGAAGTAAATGAACACTTATTTCACTGTCTCATCCATTTCCCATCGTGTTTTCTAACGTTTTACGCCATCGATGCAATCAAGTCGTTTAATATCGGGGCGACAATGTCTTTTTTTGGGTTAACAGATTTAATGTCAGGATGGTTTGAAGACAATGTATGTAGTCATTATATGACAACAAAGTGTTGTTTTGAGCGACTTTTGGTTAAGCCGGCATTCAATTGCGCGCAGACAAATCGTTTTTGACGGATTTACAAGTTACAGGAGATCACGCGACAGAATAGACAATAATATATGAACCCAGTCTACAACTTTTTGGTAATTTAAATTAACGAAAAGCGCCGTTAGGTTAGAGACCAACAAATCATGCCGCGCTGACGCAGACGTATCGGTACGGCCAGATTTTTTTCATAAATGCGTAAATCTTCATGAAAAAGGCGTATTTACGGCTGTTCGGTCCTTATCTGGAGCTCTGCAGAACATTGCTTATAATTTGTGATTTATGTTATAACATTACACACTTAATTTCCAATAGTGTCATTGACATGAAAACTGCAAATATCAAATTTTTAAAAATGGGGGGGGAGGCGAAACATCTTGGGAGCTAAACGACAAGACTAATATTCTCACGACATGCACAGTTGTATATGTATATATTTAAGTTTTAAGGGCTTAGGTTTTCCAATCTATCAATCTATTTCTTTTTAACCCCCCACGCATGGGCATAATGTATCAGTATTGAACATAGCCATTATTATAAAAAAAGAAGAAGCAAAAAACCTGGTCGCGAAACATCCGCATTTTTTCTTTGTCAGTAGCCTGTCAAAGGCCGTTACCCCTCAGAGAAAGGCCCCTCAGAAAATTCCCATTTTGGACAAAATACCGTGAAATTTCTTCCCCAACATAAAGACCAGGCCCTTTCCCCGCTTGGTGAAAAAAGCCCTGTTGCACCCCTTGAATTTGATAAGTTTGGAAGTATCTTCATTTATGAGTGCATCGGGTCATACAACCGGCGATTCTAGATTTAACACTGGGCCTAGATATGCTAGGTGGGATTTATTATTAATAAAACAATACATAAGATCCGTGATTTGGACGAAATCACCATCGCCCATCAATATTTCCCCACCCACTTCCACTCTTAACATCAGTGAAAGTCGATGACGATAAAAGTAGAGATACATTAGCAACAAGGACATCTTTGCAATATATGATAACTAACACAACACCGATGCATTATGATAATAAGATTTGTCGATTTACCTTTGTAGAAATCGTTCGTTAAACCTTCTGCTCCACTTGAATTATAATTTTCCACCGAGTGCCTCCATTTTCCGACATAGAGGGCGTGACGTAACAATTCGGAATCAATCGTTACACTTCGTCCGTCTTCGGAGTCTCCGTAAAGAGTGCAATAAAAAGCCGATTGGGTCCAGAGTGATACGGAATAGCTCGGCTGCATCCGTTGCAACGGAAATTGTCGAGTAGTTGCGATGGAAACAGCAGATCTATGCGTGTTATCTCCCTTGGAGATTTGCGACATTTTGTAATCTTGGCCGAAAATAACGGACGGACAGTTAAAGCTGAACATTAGTGGGCTGCAATATTTTTACAAAGCTATGAGGTGCAATTGTCCAAATTCGACATTTGTACGCATGGATTATGGGGTGCAACCCAAAAGTCGACTTTCTCCCCACAAGTCAATTCTGTACCTACCATTCAACCCACAAGACCTCTCTCATGAGAGCGGACGGACGGACAGACGGACAGACGGACAGGCGGGCGGGCGGACGGACGACCGGACGGGCGGTCTGGCGGACGGACGGTCCACCGGACGGACGGAGAGGCCAACAGACAGACATCCAGGAAGACAGGCAGACAGACAGACAGACAGACACACAGCAGACAGGCAGACAGACAGACATAAATTGTATTCTACTTTCACAATGTACATTTTCAAAATCACTTGTGACTGGTATTGATATATGCCAACATGTATATGCGCAGAAAATAAAAATCAGCACACATAAATATGTACAAAACAAATATATATTAAATACAGAGGATGAACAATTGGTAAATTACGTTATACGAGTTAACACATTCGATCTGATAATAAACGATTTCTTTACAAATAAACATACTTGTTTTAGTTCAGACACTTCAGTTGATTGCAGCACTGTACATTAAAAATGGACGGATTAACATAGTAATATTTTAATGTATTTCATTCTTAGATACAACAATTTTGAACACAACAATACACAATTCAATTTGTAATAAATATCCGTGACATTAAAACAAAAAATATTGTTTCCATTATCTACCAGTCTGTATACTGAATGTGGTGATCAGATTATCTAATTCGACATAAACTTAACTATTTCTGTACTTAGTGTTGTTATATCTCATATCCAAGGTTTAAAATAAATGTTCTATGTATGCCTAACTGTGAAATATCTTCAAGTGCACGGTATGAATATCGTAAATATAAAATTGAGCCTTGTTCTGACAAAACTGGGCTTAATGCTTGTGCGTAAAGTGCCGTCCCAGATTAGCCTGTGAAGTCCGCACAGGCTAATCAGGGACGACACTTTCCGCTTAAACTTGATTTTCGGTAAGAAGGGACTTCCTTCAAACTAAAAATACCATAAAAGCGGAAAGTGTTGTCCTTGATTAGCCTGTGCGGACTGCACAGGCTAATCTGGGAAGGCACTTTACGCACAAGCATTAAGCCCAGTTTTCTCAGAACAAGACACAATTAATAATGCGAAAGTTTTGAGCAAATGTTGGTATGAAATTAATGCTTGAGATATAAGACACACATACTTTATTCATTATAATAGTATCGTAAGGGAATCATGTGCTATTGCAACTTTTAGGAACACGTGTTTCAATAAAAAACTATACTATTGAAGCTATATATTATATTATTTATCCGTCAACATTAAGCGATTATAACTCTTACAAACGGCGACAATCTATACAAAATGAGATTTGAGATAGGTGATCCTTTGGGAGCTATCATTCCATTAAGCAAATAACACGGACATGTGACTTTTTTCTTCTGATCATTTTAGATACAAAAACAAAGTCGACTACTCTTACTTCATTACGAAAAATAAATCAAGATCGCCGACGACGGTCATACCCAGCACAATAATTTCATCATTTAATATTGCCCTCAACTGACACAACTAACACGACACAAGAAAAAACAACAGAGCCGACTCCGTCTTCGATAAAATATTCAACAGCTACGAATACATCAACAAGCGCCATGCATAATGTTTCATTTGGAGAGTCTTCACGAGGTGAGCATACTGTAAAATCGTTCAGCGAGGTATTATGTGAGTCATTAGTTGTGTATTGCACAATATTCTTCATTATTTTCATTAACACTACAAGCAACATCAGTTCTAAGTTGTTACCAAACCATAACTAACGACCATTTGTACATAAAACATAATTGAAAAGGTATTATTTTATCATGATTTAAATCAACATTATAACACTATGCGGAAACGGTTAAATAGTGTAATATTATACATATTTCGCATCATGCAGAGTTCTTCATCATACATGGGCTATATAATCAATGAGTGTTGTCAATTAAAACTTGATAAGGAAGTTTCCCTGAAAAATATTCATAAACCTAGATCTAAAGAAAATGGTCCGATATATTATTATTATTATTATTATTATTATTATTATTATTATTATTATTATTATTATTATTATTATTATTATTATTATTATGGTAGTATTTTATTATTTACGACCACCTTAAAGAAATAATAGATGATGTAAAGGGATACGTGTCGTTATATGCATTCTATTTTATTGACAGTGAAATTATATTAAACGTTGAAAACCTTAAACACGTTTTGGAGCAAAAGCAGTACACCATAAGTATTACTTTGCATACATAAGTAAATAATGCTATTCACAAATACTAAAGAATACATGCGTTAATTATGATAAGTTGCTTACTTAATACAGATGAACATGTATTAACAATTTTGCAAATTGTTGTTGCCTACCCAAACACAGTTATAAAGATGATAAAAGTGAAGAAACTTGAAATTTCTAACAAATTGAGCACTTACGAACAAAAAACGTTCTACCCTTTTTTGTGAACGCACACCTTGCGATACTTTAAACAACAATTATATTTAATTATTAAATATTATTGGTATCTCATTTGATTGTTTAATTTAACCATGATAGGTAATGATTTGCATCGTTAGAATCTTTTAACAATCCATAGTGTTTTAGTAAAACAAATACGTAAATAGAAAACTCTGCTAATAAGGCAAATTTTAATAAGTTAAGTATCGTTTTTTTCTAATGTGTTATACTCAATAATAATTTAAATATAAACAGAGTCAGTCATATTTTATCCTATCTGGTTATTGAAAATACTGTTGAAAAGCGGTAAAATAGAAACGGTAAATAATTCGTATTCATTTCTTGTGACACCGCTTAGTTATAGCGCGCTGTTCATTATATTAAACGGTCATTCGACATTAAACTGTACGTTGTCAACTGCTACAGTTAGCAAACTATGCGATCATTTGGTTGATCGCAACCTGTGTTGCTTGAAAAGAAAAGGTGATCGATAATCATTCTAAGCACCTTTGGTTTAAGTGAATTTAAAATTGTTTGATCCATTGGCTGATTAATTTAGTTGTGAGAGAAGAAGAACTTACTGGGGAAAATGAAGTGTGGGTGGTCAATTATTTAGTGAGAATTTGTGAATTGTGGCAACGGTATCCAGCAACATAAATGTTTCCGTTTCGTCAACATATTTCGCAAGAACAAGTTTGGTTGCCCTAAAATTTGAGCGTCAATAATTATTTTTAAAATGTTTTTGAGTATTAACTGCGTTTCCTTACTATTGCAAATTTAATAGATAACCTAGAATAATCACTTTATTTATTTTAAATTCAAAAACAATGAAATTACTGATAAACAACTAGATTAGTTAAATTAGTAGTGCATGTTAACGACGAGAAAGAGAAATAGTGTGTAAATTCCAAAACATGTTTATGAAAAGTCCCTATGGCGTATTGATCAGTTAACATGAAAATACGAGTTTCTAAAATTCCTAAAATCTCTTTAATTATTAAGGATTACATTTTATACTAACACTGTTTTTTATTTGTGACAGAACTAAAAGAAAGCATTTCGATAATCAATGAAGTTTATCAAATCCTATGTTTTCATAACAATATTTTTTATCTAAGGATCTGATGACATCAAAGGCTCTACGACAGTCATCTGGTTTGTCATCGGAGGAATAGGGATAGTGGGTTTTATTGTCGGCACAATAGGCACTGTGTATGGCTGTCGTCGTGAAGATTGTCGATGACTTTTAAGACAGAGCTTGAAACGATTCAGAAATGGGTATTCTTAAACTATTCTCTTTCATCGTCTGTTGTAATGTTCGCTTCTGTTATATCCATAGAGACCCGTCACAATTTTGTTTTATATATAATATATAGACAAGGGGTTGAACATGCCAAATAGGCAGAATGTCACAAATGCTACAAAATCGCAAATTAAAAAGTCATTATCGTTTAAAATTTATAAACCTATATATTATTTTGTAGATAAATATCATCTGCAAACGTTGGCCATAAAAGAATTGGCCTCATATCAACCGTTTAAGTATAACAAACCGACATATCATATCTAGGTCGGACAAAACCCCGCACTACGATCTAACCATAACCCCGGGGTTAATGCGTATTTACAAACAATACTATCACAATAAGTCGCTGGATATTGATGAAAGAGAGTTAAATAAACAACTGACCACTAAAAACTAATTCCAATACAATCAAAGTGAGTAAGTATTTTGAATTTATTTACATCGATTCCGAAACAGTAACTAGCAGTCGCCATATCGAGGCGTCGTTGTTGTTGTGACCAATTTTCTAACGAGTAATTTCATTGGTTGATAACTGGCTCCCGGCGCTGCAGCTGTTTATTCATGAAGCTGTTGTTTTTTTTTAGTTTCTTATAGATTTATTGACTAAACAAGTCTCGTTATCCATATGCTTTGCGTTAGCTGTAAGCAATGCTTTTGACTACCAGTGCATTGCGCATGCGCGAAAATCAGGAATCAAAACAATAACAATGAACTGGTCTATAAAACGGTATAAGTAACTTAACGCATCGGAATTCTATGAGGGAATATCCTTTGATATTCCATTTTTTCGTTGCAAAATGAAGAAAAACAGGTGTTTTTTTCTCACTTTTATTGCACACAAATTTAACCTTGAATCAAAATGCATGAACAGGAATTATCAAACTTGTATATTTCCTAAAAAAGTGCGTAAATTTACGAACATTTTAATGGAAAAAGAACACATTTGACATCAACTAAGAAATTATTCGTAAATTTACGAACATTTTAAGCTTGTCACCATGTGGCATAAATATATGAACTTCTTTTTTTTTTAAGAAATATAAATATATGATTAACAAAACCATTATTCGTAAATTAACGCACTATTAAAAATGTTCAGAAATACTTGGTGAATTCATAGATTCTTACCAAAACCATACTTTGTTAATTTACGCCTCAAAAAACCCAGACATACTTGTTTAATTCATAGACTTTTAACAAAACCATACTTAAATTTACGCACTATAAACATTTTCATTGAAATTAAACCATACTTCGTAAATTTACGCACTATTAAAAATGTTCAGACATAATTGGTAACAATAACATACTTCGTAAATTTACGAACTAGTAAAACTTGTCAGAAATACTTCATCAATCATATATTCTCAACCAAATCTTACTTCGTAAATTTACGCACTATTAACAATTTGCAGAAATGTGAGGTCAATTCATATTTTCTTAACAAAACCATACTTCGTATATTTACGCACTATTATTTTTTTTTTCAGAAATACTTTGTAAATTAAATACTTTGTAAAATTACGCACTATTACAAAAAAAAACAGAAATACTTGTTCATATAAGATTCTTAAAACAAAACCATGCTTCGTAAATTTACGCACTATTCAAAACTTTCAGGAATACTTGGTAAATTCATTTCTGAACAAAAACATACTTCGTAAATTTACGCACTATTAAAAACTTTTAGAAATACTTGGTGAATTCATAGATTCCTTAACAAATCATACTTCGTAAATTTACGCACTATTAAAAAATTTCAGAAATACTTGTTGAATTCATAGATTCTTAACAAAACCATACTTCGTTAATTTACGCACTATTAAAAACTTTCAGAAATACTTGGTAAATTCATAGATTCTGAACAAAAACATACTTTGTAAATTTACGCATTAAAAACTTTCAGAAATACTTGGTGATTCATATTCTTAACAAAACATACTTCGTAAATTAACGCAGTATTAAAAAATTCAGAAATACTTGGTGAATTCATAGAACAAAACATACTTCGTAAATTTACGCACTATTAAAAAATTTCAGAAATACTTGGTGAATTCATAGATTCTCAAAAACATACTTCGTAAATTTACGCACTATTTAACCTTTTCAGAAATACTTGGTAAATTCATATTCTTCTACATAAAACCATACTTCGTAAATTTACGCACTATTTAAACTTTGCAGACATAATTGGTAAATTCATATTCTTAATAATTCCATACTTCGTAAATTTACGAACTAGTAAAACTTTTCAGAAATACTTTGTCAATTCATATATCCTTAACAAAACCATACTTCGTAAATTAACGCACTATTATTTTTTTTCAGAATTACTTCATCAATTCATATATTCTCAGGAAAACCTTACTTCGTAAATTTACGCACTATTAACAATTTTCAGAAACACCAGGTCAATTCATATATTCTTAACAAAACCATACTTCGTAAATTTACGCACTATTATATTTTTTCAGAAATACCCTGTACTTTGTCAATTCATATATTCTCAACAAAATAATATTTCGTAAATTTATGCTCCATTAAAAATTTTCAGAAATACATGTACTTGGTCAGTTCATATATTCTTTACATACGTCGTACATTTACACACTATTATATATTTTCAGAAATACTCGGTACTTCGCAAATTAATAGATTCTTATCAAAACCAGACTTCCTAAAATTACGCATTATTAAACAATTTCAGAAATACTTGGTGTATTCATAGATTCTTAACAAAACTAGACTTCGTAAATTTACGCACTTAAAAAAAACAGAAATACTTGTTTAATTCATAAATTTTTAACATAACCATACTTCGTAAATTTACGCACTATAAAAAAAATAAAAAATACTTGATAAATTCATAGATGTCATCATTGTTGGTATTTATACAAACATTTTCAGGGAAAAGGTCTTTTTTTCCCATTAACAATCAACATTTTTGATATTTCGTATTAAACGAACTATTATTAACTGTCATCTTTGTTCGTATTAAAACGAACATTTTCACAAACAAAGTCATTGTTTTGCATACAAAATCAACATTTTTGATACTTGTATTAATACAGCTATTATAAATTGTCATCATTTTACATATTAATACAAACATTTCCAGGGATAAAAAGTCAGTTTTTTTTGCATTAAAATCAACATTTTTTATACTATGTATTATTACGAACTATTATTAGCTGTCATCATTGTTCATATTAATGTTGATATCTTTTATAGTTTCTGAGATATGGCCCTGAACAAATTTGTGACAGAAAGACGAGCGTAATGAAGGACAGAAAGATGGACGAAAGCCAATTCTATAACCCTCCAATTTTAACGGGGAATAATAATAATTGTATATTCATCAACTTTTATCGAAAATATGCTTTGTAAATAAACATACATTTGTAAACGCATTCAATATAAAATTGACAAGTTTGACATTTTCCTTTTCTTCATAAATCTACTGACAATTATAACAATTTACATATTTACTAACATTTGCAAGTGCAATCAAATTCCATATAAAATGAAAAAAACCTCAATTGTTCAAATTCTTTTAAAAAACACTAACACATAATAATTGTGAGAAATACTTTGATAATTTTTGGATTCTTAACACAAAAATAATTTGTATATGAACATTTACAACAATTTGCAAATAATTCAAATAAATTCATTAAATGCATCAAAATCAATGTAAAAATTACAAAATGGACATTTTTTCAATACTTAGTTCATTAAAAAACTATAATAATAATTTACATACCGACTAACATTTGCAAGTGCAATCGAATTGGTCATCAAACCCATAAAATTCCATATAAAATGAAAAAATCTCAATTGTTCAAACTTTTAAAATATACTAACACTGAATAATTGTGAGAAATACTTTGATAATTTATAAATTCTTAACACCAAAATACTTTGTACATGAACATTTACAACCATTTGCAAATACATTCAAATAAATTCATTAAATGCATCAAAATCAATGTAAAAATTACAAAATGGACATTTTTCAATTCTTAGTTCATTAAAAAACTATAAAGAAAATTAAAATACTTAGTTACATCATTGCTTCAAAACAGCTAAGAACATGTACTGTATGTATTAACAAAAATAAGAAAATTATGACTTTGCTAAATGTGTAATAATAAATCAAAATGTTGCACCCAATTCTTGGCAAAAGTAGAAGGCGTAAATTATTTTAAATACTTGCAAATTTAAACATTGTTGAGAAACCATTTCCAACAGTTGATAAAAAAAAGTTTTAAAACATTAGCAGCATTCATGAACTATTACGAAGTAAATGGTAAATTATGAACAGCACCTTGTATGACCTGTATTATTATTTTACTTTTCACAACAAATCAATAGCTAGAAAATGGACCTTTTGTCAACACTTTGAACCAACTTTAAATGAAGTGAAATTAATCCCTAACTTATATATGCATTGTATCACACACAATTAGTTATTACACTCAAAACGATTTACTTTTATCAATCTGTCTTTTTTTTAAATCCTTGTTTACTAATTTACAAAAAAGCAAATATGCAAAATATTTAACAACATTATGATGAACACGTTTTCAAATTCATTGCATATTCTACCAAAATTATTCGAAATTGTAGAATACTGTTAAATATATGAAACTTTTAATGATGCACATGTTTCCAAATTCATTGCATATTCTACCAAAATTATTCGAAATTGTAGAAAACTGTTAAATATGAAACTTTTAATGATGCACATGTTTCCAAATTCATTGCATATTCTACCAAAATTATTCGAAATTGTAGAATACTGTTAAATATGAAACATTTAAAAGTGAAATTATGTTTCACCACATACTGATACTAAATTTCTTTTAGACTTATGCCAAATATCCATTTTCAAAATAAATTCCACTGATACACACGTTTCCATATTAATTTCATATTTACCCCCCAAAAAGTTGAAACTATTGCTAAATATGACACATAAAAAGTTAAATTATGTTTCACTTCATACCCAAACCAACAAGGATAGATCTATAGTAAATAACTCAATTGATACAAGATGTGATGGTCAGGGTTTGTGTTCATGCTATACAATACATGTATATGGCATATATTGTATAGCTTGAACACAAATCCTGACCATCACATCTTGTATCAATTGAATTATTTACTATTCATCTATCCTTCTTGTTGGTTTGGTATGAAGTGAAACATAATTTAATAATATGCCATATATTGTTTAGCTTGAACAGACACCCTGACCATCACATTGGTTAATTAATACATGTATAGCAGTTATATAATGAAGCTTGAAAACAGCTATTTATGTATACATTTACTGCTGCAGCGAAATATAAATGCATTCTGAGCAATTCCCCAAATAATTCCCTAAAATAGTCCAACAAAGATTGGCAAATTACTGTACACAAGCATGTCCAAACATGAAATAAATAAGCTATTTGTATACAGTTTATAAGTAGCAGTCTACACATTTCAAATAATATTATCAATAGTTGAATTTCTGTTACTTCTCTTTTCCTGTACGACGAATAAAAATAAACAACTGCGCTCGATACATCTGAAACAAGCAGGTATTCATACCCTTAAAATAATGCATTCCATAAAAAAATTTTTCAAACCTGGCTAGAATAAATCTTAATTTTGTAGTATCAAATGTAACTTTCCTTTGGCCAATAAATTTTAAACATAAAA
Organism: Dreissena polymorpha; assembly: GCF_020536995.1. Taxonomy (NCBI): domain Eukaryota; kingdom Metazoa; phylum Mollusca; class Bivalvia; order Myida; family Dreissenidae; genus Dreissena; species Dreissena polymorpha. The sequence goes on along the minus strand of NC_068359.1, from coordinate 8,655,640 downwards.
ATGAACAAGGGCTGTTTGTAAAATATGCATGCCCCCCATATGGGCTGTCAGTTGTAGTGGAAGCCATTGTGTGAATACGTTTTTTGTCACTGTGACCTTGACCTTTGACCTAATGTTAGTTATCATCCGGAAACCATTGTACTATTTCGAGTCACTGTGACCTTGACCTTTGACTTAGTGACCTGAAAATCAATAGGGGTCATCTGCCAGTCATGATCAAGAAAAAAAAACTTTTTTTTTGGGGGGGGGTATGGGGAGTGGGGGGTTAGGGGTCTGAGAGGGGGGTATAATGTGGGGTGGGGTAATTTATAAGATGTTTAAAAAAAAATAACAAAAATTTGGGGGGGGGAGTGGGGGACGGGGGGAGGGGGGGGGTGGGGGGGGTAATAATGGGGTGGGGAAATTTATTAGATGTTTAAAAAAACAAATTTTTTTTTTGGGGGGGTGGGGGTACGGGGGGGTGGGGGGTGAGAGGGGCTAATAATGTGGGGTGGGGTAATTTATTAGATGTTTAAAAAAAAATTGGGGGTGGGGGTGGGGGGGTAGGGGGGTGGGGGTGAGAGGGGGGTAATAATGTGTGGTGTGGTTATTTATTAGATGTTTAAAAAAAAATTGGGAAGGGTGGGGGGTGGGGGTATGGGGGAGTGAGAGGGGGGTATAAGGTATTATGCGGGGTGTGGTAATTTATTTGATGTTTAAAAAAAATGGAGGGGGTGGGGGTGGGGGGGGAGGGGTGTGGGGGGGTAGGGGGGTAGGAGGGTATAATGTGGGGTGTTATATTTATAAGATGTTTAAAAAAATTGGGGGGGGGTGATGGGGTAGGGGGGTGGGGGGATGAGAGGGGGTAATAATGTGGGGTGTGGTAATTTATTAGACGTTTTAAAAAAAATTTGGAGGGGGTGGGGGGAAAGGGGGTGGGGGAGTAGGGGGGGGTGAGAGCGGGGTATATTGTGGGGTGTGGTAATTTATAAGATGTTTAAAAAAATTGAGGGGGGTGGGGGGTGGGGGGTAGGGGGTAATAATGTGGGGTGGGGTAATTTATATTTAAGATGTTTAAAAAAAATTTGGGGGGGTAGGGTGGGGGGGGTAAGGGGGTGAGAGGGGGTAATAATGTGGGGTGGGGTAATTTATTAGATGTTTAAAAAAAATGGGGGGTGGGGTGTTGGGGGGGAAGGGGGGAGTGAGAGGGGGGTATAATGTGGGGTGTGGTAATTTATTAGATGTTTAAAAAAAATTGTTGGGGTGGGGGTAGGGGGGTGAGAGGGGGGTATAATGTGGGGTGGGGTTATTTATTAGATGTTTAAAAAAAATGGGGGGTGGGGGGTAGGGGGGTGGGGGGTAGGGGGTGGGGGGTTTAATGTGGTGTGTGGTAATTTATTAGATGATGTTAAAAAAAATGGGGGGTGGTGATATCCTCTATTCATTACACATGAAATTTTAACTTATTGCATTTGTTTCCCCTGTATATAAGAAAGATATAATAGTGTATTACCTCCCCTGTCCTGCTTATATTTATACTATCAACAAAATTAAACATTAACACAATATTTAATATACAAAATATACAAAACAAAATCATATTCTGATAATATTTTTACTGATCCACTTTATTTTACTCAAAGGATGATGTTTCATTGGACTGATAATTATAGATTAAGGATTACAGACCAGTTGCTTCAGTTATATTGTTCAGAGTTCGCCCTGTTGGCCGCGTATGCATTCTTGAGTTATCATCCAAAAACCATTTTACTATTTCGGGTCACCGTGACCTTGACCTTTGACCTAGTGACCTCAAAATCAATGGGGATCATCTGCGAGTCATGATCAATGTACCTATGAAGTTTCATGATAATTGGCCCAAGCGTTCTTGAGTTATCATCTGACACCTGGTGGACGGACCGACAGACCGACATACCGACATGAGCAAAACAATATACCCCCTCTTCTTCGAAGGGGGGCATAATCAGTTTAGTTTTAGTTCATTGAACTCATTTTCAAACAAGTTTAAGTTTTCTTAATTATATAAACCGATAATAAATGAGGTATTCTAATGCATATTTTCTCAAGTCAAACTTATTCTTATTAAGGTCGTTCTTTGTATGATTACATTGCTTTTATGTGACATAATACTTACAAATGAATACAAATGAATATTGTCTTCTTCTTTCCATCGGTTCTGATTCTCGGAAATGCGTTATGCTTTCCTGCAAATAAAATGACAATTTATAGCAAATGACAATAATAAATTAACTTGGATTTTTATTAATAACTAAGGTTATAATTAAATTTTCCTGCATTCGCACATGCGTTATTTTGGTCAAGAACCAAACAAGTCAGAATTGTTCAGTATTTTACATTAAAAACCAAGAAAACAAATATTGAACAACAAGAGGCTGAGGACGAATTGTCACCATTCTTCACATTAAAGAAAACAATATTACACTATTTTGTATAAACATCTAACATCAGCTTTTAAATACTTTTGGTCCATATATTCATTTATTCTTTAATAATGTGTATAAAGCTGATGACTGTATATAACATTAAAACAAGGGACAAAATTGTCACAAAACCAGGTTTTCAGTTGAAAAAAGTCTGATAAAGGGAGACAATTCAAAATGTGTATTGTCAACCCCCTTGTGTAAAATTGACCTTGATTTCAATTAGAAAACAAGGGCTGTTTGTAAAACATGCATGCCCCCCATATGGGCTGTCAGTTGTAGTGGAATCCATTGTGTAAATACGTTTTTTGTCACTGTGACCTTGATCTTTGACCTAGTGACCTGAAAATCAATAGGGGTCATCTGCCAGTTATGATCAAAGTTCCTATGAAGTTTTATGATCCTAGACGTAAGCATTCTTGAGTAATCATCCGGAAAGCATTTTACTGTTTCGAGTCACTGTGACCTTGACCTTTGACCTAGTGACCTGAAAATCAATAGGGGTCATCTGCCAGTCATTATCAATGTTCCTATGAAGTTTCATGATCCTAGGTGTAAGCATTCTTAAGTTATCATCCGGAAACCATTTTACAGTTTCGATTCACTGTGATCTTGACCTTTGACCTAGTGACCTGAAAATCAATAGGGGTCATCTGCCAGCAATGATCAATGTACCTATGAAGTTTCATGATCCTAGGCGTAAGCATTCTTGAGTTATCATCCGGAAACCATTTTACTATTTCAAGTCACTGTGACCTTGACCTTTGACCTAGTAACCTGAAAATCAATAGGGGTCATCTGCCAGTCATGATCAATGTACCTATGAAGTTTCATGATCCTATGCCTAAGCGTTCTTGAGTAATCATCCGGAAACCATTTTACTGTTTCGAGTCACTGTGACCTTGACCTTGACCTTTGACCTAGTGACCTGAAAATCAATAGGGGTCATCTGCCAGTCATGATCAATGTACCTATGAAGTTTCATGATCCTAGGCCTAAGCGTTCTTGAGTTATCATCCGGAAACCATCTGGTGGACGGACCGACCAACATGTGCAAAACAATATACCCCCTCTTCTTTGAAGGGGGGGGCATAAAAAAGTCTGATAAAGAGAGACAACTCAAAAAAAATGTGCATTCTTACTGATTGTTCATAGTTACATAGTTGTTTCAAAATCAATCTATTTTGAGTTGTGGCGACCTTGACCTTGGAGATATTGACGTAATTCTTTCATGCGACACACCGTCCAATAATGGTGAACTAATGTGCCAAATGATTTTAAAATGTCACAATGCATGACATAGTAATGGCCCAGACAAGCTCATTTATGGCCATTTTTTACCTTGTAACTCAAATTGTGACCTTGACCTTGGAGATTTCGACGTGATTCTTTCGCGCGACACAACGTCTAATGATGGTGAACAAATGTGCCAAATGATTTTAAAATGACAAAATATAAATAATTTGTGCGAACAATATCGACTAAGTTTTTCAAAAACAAAACATGTTCCTTTCACAAGTTTTATTATTTCTATCACTATGCTATGTTGATTTGTATAAACAATAAAATTTAAGTAATTTAAGATAAGTACCGGTAGCACCGTTTCATCACATATTTATCATCATTACATGTATATTATCATTATTCCTATGGTAGCTTTTGTAACAAAACACAATCTAACTGCATGGAACATGTAGTATATCTATTACTGCTTATCCGAATACTATACATGTCCGAAATATGTACACTTAAGAATTTAATTACCTGTAGTAGTTTAACTTTAATAATCCAAATTTTCCTTGTTGTTATCTGGTTTAACAAACCTAATCAAATGTTTGTTAAATCAAGTTAATGCTTTCTCCATTATTGAATAACCATTACTTGTAATTTGAATCTGTTGTTGTTGAATCGCCAGCTTTGAATTTAACGCGGGTTGAATGTTAATTTACAATATGTCCGGCATTTACAATGTCGAAGGTCATGACGTAGCAATTTAATTCTACTCGGATAAATTATATCTAATCAAGGAAATGTGTTTTCTTTATGTTTATGTGTAGTATTATGACTTGTTAGTATAATAAATGAACTGTGATTCCAGTTAATATAAGATGGGTGTTACTCATAATTATCGTTGGATTAACAAACTGACAAAACTCGCTGGACTTAATACAGTAGTGGATATACGTAATTAATGGACCTTTGATCAATTTTGTTTTTTCTTTAATTATTTTTGCCGACTTTCTTTAACCGTGCCGTCTGCAAAGTCTGCAAAAAACCTGCAATTATCGGATTGTCAATCAATTATCACGTAATCACTGCTGCTAATTACCCAGTTAGTGCGCACGCTCTATTTAGACGGTGACATGTGTATTGGAAGAGATGAGATAAGATAAACAACGCCCGGGGTATTCCTTCGAGTATAGACTGAGTTTCAAATACTGAAACATTAATGTCAATTAGGAGCACAACCGGATTTATTACCATGGAACTCGAGGTGTTAACTGACTGACGCAAGTGTCAAATTTTCTATGCGTCAAAATGACGCACGGCAGAAAAAAGGGTTGCGTCAAAAGCGAGTCGTTTTTAATTAGCTCGCGTCAAAACACAGGATTCTGCGTCTATTGAAATCCCTGAGAGTATCTCATTATTTTTATTTGCAATTGTTGTTATCAATTTTAAATTAAAATATCATATGTTATGAACCAGTCAAATCTTTGTTATTCTTTATCTTATTATTTTTATTCAAAACTGTTATTATCGATGTTAAACTTAAAGACAAATATAATATGGCTCGATTGGTCATTGTTGGCTCGGGTACTACTTACATGTACCCCGGGTACTCTTAAGTACACTTACATGTACCCCCGGTACGGCAAATATACTTAAGCGTACCCGGGAATTTTAAATCTAAATTGGCCGTTGTCGGCTAATTTTTGAAATTAAATATGTTCACATTTATGTCAATTTTCTGTTAAATGGCCTGTATATTATCGAAACTCATACTCAAAAAGCATGTTGATGCAGTTTTTTTTAAATAAGAGAAGTTTGTTCAAGATAACAATATCGTTAGGGTAATCAGTAGCGCGTTTTACAACATCAGACTTTGGGCGGGAATACAACTCAGGTACAGTTTAATATCGACCGGGTACGTTTAAGTATATTTACCGTACCCAGGGTACAAGTAAGTAGTGTCCGAGCCGACAATGACCAATCACCTATAATATGTTATGAATTAGTCAAATCTTTGTTAACTTCTACAATAACTTAATTTTCATAATTCTTATCATCTATGTCACCACACTTGTGTATTTTTGCAATTCGCTAATAAGCAATTGTAATGCTTAAAAGCTAAAAAATGTTGTTTTTTTTATATAACAGATAAATGATTGAATATACAATAGTATTTGAAATTACTTCATTTCACAATTACTTTTTTATGATAAAAAATTCAAAATCCATTAATTTTACTGCAGTCACAACAAAACCAACACCACTGTCCATCATTCTTATTTATTACTGCGTAGTGTATTTCCGAGTTATTTAAAATTGGTTAGTTAGCACTAAAATTCAATCAAACATGAATAACAAATATCTGACATGCCATCAATAGCCGTGATAAATTAAGTTTATATAGTTGTAAATAATAGGCATTAAGACGCATGAAAAATGAATAAATATCAGTTATTTTCAAGCACTGTCCAGTTTTTCATTTCAAGATGGATTTTTAGTAGATTTGTTCTTCAAGTGATGTTCTCTATACTTAAAAAACATTTAACTACCAAGAATTTATTGATATGCAGTGAGTGATGTTTTATTGCAGATTTAACAAGCAGGTCGCACATGTTTGTTTTGTGTTTGTTAACAAAATCCAGATGGCATAAACTCCAGATTGATGTGACATTAATTTCTTTGAAGGGCAACTAAAATGCTTGATTAAGCCAAGGTACTCAGGCCTCGATACTAACAGTGTCCCAGGAACCCCGAGACCCCCAAATTTTAGTGATGGACACTAGGTTTTCCCAGGATTTTGCTCTTATTTTAGTATTTAGGGCTCCCTGTGTACAACAATCTGTAGAAGTAAGTGTCAAGCCCTGGGTACTATTTTTAATCCTAATGTCCCTTTTAGAATTTTTAAATTTAATAAATAAAAACCAACAATAATATGCTAGATAAAACAAATCCAAATATAATTGTGTTGACATTTAAAAAAAGTTTCTTACACAGTCATGTACATAAATCATCAACATGTAATGATTCCTCACGGACTCTAGATTTTACGGATATGAAACGGGACCGTTACGCCAAATATCTTGTTGTGTCTAAGTCACGTGACCGGAGTTTACATACGGGCATCGCGGCCATTTGCAATCAGCAGCGGAAATGTAACCAATATCCTGCATTTTATTTTCATCATCGCGCAATGAATTGAACAGTTTGGCGAAAATGATTGCGACAGTTAATATTTGTAAGTATTTCTTCGTCAAATGCATTAATTTTTGTTGACCCTGTTGTAATATTACGTTTGGAAATGGTGCCTTAAAAAGGTCATATCGAATGAGTTGTTACGGTTGAAAAAAATCTATTATGGCAGTTAACCAGACTTTTCCTCGAAATAAACATATTTATTCACGGTAGAATCACCTACAGCGTATACCATCTTATACCTTTGATGTTGTACATTGGCAAGATTGTGTTTTTATGATTGATCTAATATGTTTTGGCACTGAAAATAACGGGTAGATTTGGACATTTTTTTGGAATTTATGTACAAATAAATGTCAATTTGGTTGACGATAATTTCTAAATTCTATGTAAAATCTTGGTAAAAAGCTAACACAGGTGCTTTTCACTGTATTTATTATAAATAATGTAGACGAAGAGTATCGAAAAACTGCTGTACTTTCTGAATTGGAAAGATTGGGAGAATTATAAAATTATATTTAAAAGATGAAAATTGGCTGTAGCCCGAAATACTTAAAATTTTAATACACTGACTATAGATTTAATAGTAGTAAGTTGTAAATATGTTAGGAAGACGATCTATTTTTACCTTTGTACAAAACTGAAAGTTGCTGAATACCCGTTTACGAGATGTATTAGCTGAAATAATTCGCGTTCAGAATAAATCTGAACAGAGTCTGCCAAAGCAAAAATCATCAAAAGACTGTATGGCGGCAATTTATATTGACTACGAGATGGATATGGTATTGGGGAATAAGCACAACTTTCAAAATGATCAGCCCGTTCGACATACACTGCATTTTTTGTGAAGTAATAAGCCACAGTATGAAAATTTTAAATATTTTATTGAACATAGTAACACATGACTTATGAGAAACAACATTATAAGTCACAATGTATGAACTTCAACATTTTGGCTATTAATATATCTGATCTAATTTTCTTATTTAAAACATGTGATATTTACAAATTTAAAAAATATTAAGATCAAAATGCAGAATGATCGGAGTATATTCATGAAGTCTGGCTGTTTTCCAGAAGTCTGCTAATAAACTTTAAAAGTTGTCGTAAAGGGTAACATAATTTATTTAATTTTTAAATTGTGCAAAATGATTTTTTTTTTGTGAAGTCTATCATCAAAATTATACATTGTCATATTTTTGCAAATAATGTTATGAGCTGCTTTAAGCGAGAAGGGGTTTTAAATTGTTGACCATTTCTGATCCACGTATGGTCTTATCACTTTGCAAGCCTGTTTTGCTACCCGGGTTTGCTACTTCACATCAGATTTTTCTTTCAGAGCTGTTCTGAGAGCTTTTGTTTTTGTTGTTTGTAATAATTTTGATTTTTTCTTTCGGGCTGTTGCTTGTCCCCTCATCGTTAGAAACACAGACAGCATCTTTTCAAGAATGATCATGGAATACTTCCCAGGCATGAGTTTTTCTGCATAGTATTGCACCATGAAAGCATCCATTATTATCAATATACAGTCATATACGCACTTTAGTCGTAACGTTGAACTTCGTTGTTCAAAAACAATAAAAAAAAGTATGAATAGCTATATACTCGTTATATTTCCCTTATTGAGTGATTCCAAATTAAAAAAGAGCTTGTGCAAAAATGGAATCACTTATACTTGTTGATGACAACTTTATCCAGAACAACAAAAAACATCTTAAATTTTTAAAGATAGTTTTCCATGTTTAAGACACAAATTAAAAAATAAAACATATCTGTACACAGGGAAACAAAATAACGTTGATTTCGTAGAATCATACTAAAAATTAAGTTTCTTTAATACAAAATTGTTATTTGCAATACAGTAGATAAAATAAAATTAGAAAGCGTTAATCAGACACGCAAAAAAGTTGAACAATTTCTACAGTTCCGATGTTTACAACAACAACAAATAATACTACTATTGCTGCTGCTGCTTCAAAAACACCAACAACATCAACTACCTCGTCTTCTATTACTACTAATATTACTGTTGCTGCTGCTGCTAATACAACATCAACAACAACAACAACTACTACTTCTACTACTACTTCTACTACTACTACTACTACTACTATTACTACTACTACTACTACTACTACTACTACTACTACTACTACTAATACTACTACTACTACTACTACTACTACTACTAATAATAATAATAATAATAATAATAATAATAATAATAATAATAGTACTAAAACCACTATGTTATTTTTGTTTTTATTAATAATTAAAATGAACATACCTGACACGCATTGTCTTCTTTCGCACAAAGCCCCGTATTGAAATTAAGGCAAGTGATTGCGAACATCAAAAGTGCAAACGCACCCATGTCGTCAAACGAAATAGAATGACAAACTAAAGCCAAGTACTTATGATCATTCGATTCCAACAGAACAGAACAGAACAGAATATTTTATTTTAGCTTAAGCATACAGCTCATCGCCATAAACATACATATGCAATAACAGCATGCGTGACAATTATATACAAAACATACATCCTTTTGAGGAAAGATCAATTAAAAAAGTAATGACATACAACATGTTTTAGTGAGAATGTCACATGGATGGGGTTAATACAAAGTGATCATGTAATGTTAACACGAAATTTAATAATTGTTACAAATATAACATTATTCTAAGCTTATTGTCTTTGTGGAAGATATATCATTTATACTACACATATAGCACATCTTCTCGTAACTTAAAGCATTTTAAACAAAAAATGGCAAGTTTTCTTAACACTATTTTGTTTGAACAATTAAGTAGTTCGATAAACTTGAACATACTAGGTCGTGATCTGTAATACTTTGGAATTAATGTATTCCTAATATCGGCATAATAAGGACATTTAATAACAAAGTGATATTCATCCTCGATATCATTGAGGTTGCATAAAACACATTTGCGTTGATCTCTGACAATGTTCTGGTGTCTACCCGTTTCAATTAATAATTTGTGAGACGACAAACGTAATTTAGCAATAATATTCCTATGCTTTTTATATTTCCAACAGCGCACGGGCACAGCAAATATCGGTAATCAACCACGGAGTCTAGATAAGAGTCAATATACGCTCCGTGAATCAACCAACCATTCAGCGATTCCCGTTAAAGTAGTCCCCTATTGATCAGGTTTTTGGATGCCTACTTTAATACAATATAGTGCTAAAGTGCAGAAAGTTGTACAATCTACTTTAAAAATTAGTTATTGTCCCCAAAACCATAGCTATGCGACGTTATTAAATACAACACTTCATTTTTTTTAACTTCAGTTGTTGAATTTGTATTGTTTTGACTTCAAGTTTCATAATCCTACAGGCTTTTAAATATGGATACAATGTACATTTATTAATAATTATTACCAGTCATTTTTAACGATGTCAGAATACTCAGTTTCATATCGAGTAGAGATAAAGATATATATTTTCATAGAAAAAACACACTCTTTTATTATAATATTTCGCCCAAATGGGCTTTATCAAAGTTTACAAATATGAATTGACTACATTATAGTTATAAATGTCATGTACATGTTTCTATGAAGATGTCAGAATAGTTTATCATAATATATTAGATATGTATAAAGTTTTCAGAACTTCTTTGGAATATAAAGAATATTTAGATTTACTTCCTAATTATTTATCTTGTGACACGGATCGATCGAGTATTGAGGAATGCGGTTTGGTGGGGCCATAAAAAGTTGAAGTCCGCAAGCTGTGGGATCTTTGGTCCGAGTCTTTCAGAACTTTACCCCCCCCCCCCCCCCTACATACACACAAAGTGGCTCATAATATGAACTGATAACCTGATAGTTACAATTCTAAACTCGTTTTTTTTTGTTTGAGTGCAATTGCAAAAACACAACAACTCAGCTTTGTTCAAATAATCAAGTATGATATAAACATTACTGTGTCCGATAATTTTAACAATTACGTTCCCAATTATATGAAAAATCCGAATTTATATAACGCGACCCTGTAAACTTATTTCCATTTTTTAGTAAAATATATTTGTTATTAATTATTATTTAATTGACAAATATTAAAGGCCACTAATGAATTTTTTTTTTACACATTACAGTTCATTTATTAATACGTGTGTCTAATGTGTGTAATATCTAACTATGCTTTAAGACTCGGACAAGGTAAGTTTTCTTAAACTGTACAGATAATATCTGCCATGAACAGAAAATACCACTTCAAATGCTGATTAAAGCAGCGCAATAAACGTGTATAAGCAATCTTGTTAAATCTTCGTTCAACACCTTTTGCATGTTTGTTAAGTTAATAGAAACTTAACGACTAGAAGTGTCAATTATTTTGGTGTGGGAATCTATAATACTACTATCATGATAGTTAACCCTAAAGTAAGTTATCTAAAACCGTGATTCATCAACGTCTTTTTTTCTTACTAATCGGTTTTATATGATGTGTGAACACTTAACGCTTATTTTCTGTTAAAATGGTATCTATCTGCAAATAAAGCAATCAAATGACGGTGATTTAGAGAACAAACAGAACAGAACAATTATCAAAGGCAAATTAACATATTAAAAATAACAGTGCCCAAATAACAACATGAACTCGCCACAGAAAGATTAAACAACGATATTTATTCGCTAGTTTATCAAGAACAGAACAGAACAGAATATTTATTTGATATAAGCATAACAAGCTTATCGTCATATTGTTCTGTTCAGTTTATCAAGAACACTGTTTGTGTGGTATTCATGAATTAATTAAAGCGCATGAAATTGTAACGTAGCGGTTTAGCACAAATTGTTAAGATACTGTTTCTTCGACATCACATCCTTGTATACCAAGAGTCTATGCCATAGATATGTTGTGTTCTGTTCATTATATAGTACTATAACGACTGTACAATCAATTATCGCGTGACATTAACCAAGCTCGTCTAAACGATTTAAACTTCAAAAGACTCGAAGCGACTTCGATCCAAACAAACAAGACTTTAAAGTCTCTATAACGCTCAAAATCAACGAAAATTTCGTTAAGTATTTCGTAAAATAAAGTTAACACCTTAACAATCAGTGTTCCTTATAGCAATAGCCAAAATTTCAACGCTAGATGTGGTATGATTACATAGATTTTTGTAGATACAAAATGCTCGTTTTTATTTATTTGTGGCCACAATTAATTCCCGCGAATATATCTATTCATACGACACACGAACACCATTTTAGTGTTCATGTGTCGTATGAATAGATATGCAAAACAATAATAAAAACGAGCATTTTGTATCTACAATCATCTATTTTTCCAGACCACATCTGGCGTTGAAATTTCGGCAATTGCAATAAGGAACACTGATTTTTAACTGGTTAAGTTTATTTTACGAACAATTGTACGATATTTTCGTTGATTTTGATTAGTAATGTTACTTTAATTTATTATAGCTCATTAAACCCTCTACTGCCATTACTTACTTATACTCAACAGCCACACATCTACACTCACTCACTCACTCACTCACTCACTCACTCACTCACTCACTCACTCACTCGTTCACTCATTCATTCACTCACCCACTCACTCACTCACTCACTCACTCGTATTCATATCACCTACCTTAATCCCACTCTTACCACTCTTATTTACACAATGATACTCACTCATTCACTCACAGAATACATGAACTATGTTTTACCATAAATGTGTTCATTGTATTATATTGGATTTGTATTGTCTCTTATAATTCAAATTTGAATGGCCATTTACAGTTGTTGTAATATATGTGTTTTTATATCTTGTATATATTATGTTGTAAATGTAAATGGATGAGACTGAAATCAAATAAAATAACAAAATGTGGTGTAAAATTGTAACCGGGACTACGGAAACGCTTCGAGCCATCAGAAAAAAATGACCCTTGCGAATCCGAGAAAAACGACAAAAAAAATTGTATGTATTACAATAAAAGCAAATGGTACTTCGAGGAGACTTTGAGTCAATCGGAAATTCGAGCGAATTGATTACAAGCCAACGAGATTCGACTTTAATTCTTTAATTTTGTTTATTCGCATCGAGTATTGTATCTGTTTATCAAACATTAAAGTTCAAATTGTTATCTATATATCTTGTATGACGGATAATTCGGGAAGACATGCAGTTTTATGAGGGCCATAAATAATCAAAGTTCGCAAGCTATTACAATCTTGGGTCCGAGTTCCTTAAGAACTCCACATGCCGCCCATCCACAAAAAGTGGCGCACGCACAAAGTGAGCTGATAACATCGATGATGTCTCGTGATCTTGGCAACGGAGTGTTATTTAATTCTTTTGACACAATCTCTTAATGTTTTGTGTCTCCAACTTATTTTTGTTATAGAATGTGACCACCTGAAATATGTTCACAACTTTTCTTAAATAACTTATCTAAATAATCTAACTTAATAATCTTTAACATTTTTCATTTCATAGATCACAATTTGAATACTTTTTAAAATATTTAAAGAACTTATATACCTTGATTGTTTTATATGATATTATTTACAACCGATATTGAATATTATGTAAGTGGCTGAAATGTGTGCCTGATACATATATTAAGACTTGGGCAGTGTACTGTTCTTAACCTGAACAGATAATATCTGCAATCAACTTATAACTGCAAATATTGAGTAATGCAAACAAAAAAATAAAAGTGTGCATGCAAACTTGTTAACACTTCGTTTAATTGTGGATTGTTTCCTATTTAAGTGTGGGAATATGTTATATCTCAATAAAGTTAATTAACCTGTAAGTAATTTTTGACCGTGATACAGGTACGTCCACTTGTATAACCAACGGTTTTATCTGTGGTTTGACAACTTCACATTTTTTTCCATTAAAATGGAATTTATTTGACGTGCGCCTTCAAATGAAGGTGCATTATATATATAATAGAAAATTTGGAAGATTTCCACTGTATATCGAGAGTTATATTAGAATGATTAAAAAACGTTTTGACACTTTACTCGGTTAAACATGAAAATAGTATTTAAAACACCATTTAAATGATCAGTTGAATAACATTACTGTTAACCATTCTCGTACAAACTGGGCCTCACTGGTAATATCCTCACTCGGTTAAGATAGAAACATTTTATCCTGAAGCTAGCCCAAGTCTCACTATTGCCGGTAGAGCCCCGGTCCATCCCTGTTTGCTAACGCCGGTCGACCGGCGAGAAGCGGGATGATTTGTAGATTTTTTTAACGCGGTCACACTATTTCCCGGTGCCGCCGAGGTTGAAGCAGGTCAACAACCCGGCAGAGTCCCGGTCAATCCCGGACTAGCTACAGTTTATCCCGATGAAGCCCCGGCAGAGCCCCGGTTGTCGCCGGTAATGCCCGGGTGGAGCCCCGGTGAAAGCCGGCAGCGTTCATGCAGAGCCCCGGTATACCGTAACTCCACCGACACTCACCGGGGCAATACCGGCATCAGACCCTGGCAGAGCTACGGCAAAGCCCCGGTTTAACCACGGTCGTCGCCGGTAATGCCCAGGCGGAGCCCCGGTGAATGCAGGTGGCGTCCCGGCATGGCGCCGGTTTACCGATGTACCGTAGCTTTACCGGGACTCTGTCGGCATTCACCGGGGCTCCACCAGGGCAAAACCGGCGACAACCGGGGCGTTGCAGTAGCTCTGCGGGGGTCTGTATGGGCCCCGGTGGAGCTACGTTGCCGTCTCGATTGTTCCCGGTGCCGTCGCGGTTTTTTTTAATACTTTAATTCTTTACCGATGGAGCCCCGTTTGTTCCCTGTTCATCCCAGTCGTCCCCGGTGGAGCCCCGGTTCATCCCGGTAGAGCCCGGATCACGCACCGGGGCTCAGCCGGCATCATAGTGAGACTGGGCCTTAAGAAATCGACTTCGCAATATCTATATTAGCAATGTTTGCTAATTAAAATTTACGTGGTGGTCGGGAAGATCTCTGGCTGGGTTACACAGATATATATTTGCAAAATACATTTATCGTCCCACAATTAAATATGGAAATTGGTCGGAAATATATTCTTCAACACTTGTGAGCTATTATATCCCGAAAGATCACCAATAATTTCCTTTCGTATGTGGTCGACTTTGGCGTATCATTCGTATGAGAGGGGATAATACAAAAATTAAACTTAATTATAACTGAGTGTAAAATATATCGAGGTATTACTTGATTAACGTCTTGACATCATAAAATTGTATTTTCCTGCACAAAACTATTACACATTTCGAGTGTATATACAAAACGAATCACCATACAAAACAATCTTTACAGAATATGATTTTCTGACCTAGTTTTGAGTTATTTCACACGCGCTGTTTTTTAATTATTTCACCCGCATTGTAAACGGTTTGTTAAATTTTACAGAAAGGTAAGGGATACATTGTTTATCCAAACACTTTTTTCTAGGTTTATCCCGCTTTTATTGTTGCCGATATGTATAATGAAAATAAACAACGGATTTCCTTTTATGTTTAGCTATTCCAGAACTTATAATTAATATATGAAAATAGCATCTCCATTCTGTATAGATAATTGATATGACTACATTTTTTTTAATAACTCTTAATACATGATTATTTACAGTTTACGTTCTCAAAATCATGATGCTTTTCCTTCGATATTTTTTACAACAGAAATGTACCTGTTAAAATGTAACATATCTCATGCAAAGAATCTTTATATTGTTTATTGTTTTAACGATAAGCGTTACTGCTTAAGTTGAATAAATATTTTGGTTTGGTGATTTGGAAATGTAATTCACGCTTCCTTTTGAACTTGCGTAAAATATGTTTTGCAATAAACAGAAGCTTTTTTATTGAATTATCATGTCTAGTGTGGAAATTAAACACCTTACAACAAGTATACAATAACGTTCATACACTGTCTCTCTATTCTCTTTTTTTTTTACTTTAAATTACTGAATGTAAAATAATTGATTCATTTATTTGAAACAGCACAACTCAAAATATGATGCATATGTTTAAATCTGTTAACGGATCTAAATGCAGTCTGTAATATACTGTTCATTATCTCAATACATATTTTACTTAAAATTATTATCGATCTTGTATTTCTGATTACTTTCTATGAATTTGGTTCAGTGCGAAGTAGTTAACAAACTATTAGAATCTTAGATCACAGTTCCTTTAGAACTCTACATGCCGCCTATCCACAAAAAGTGGCGCACGCATAAAGTGAGCTGATAACATCGATGATGTCTCGTGCCTTTTTGTGTTTTGTAACTCCAATGAGATATTTATTTCCCCATTTTACAATTCTTATCTCGTCGTTTTCGTTACATTATTTAAATCGCAAACACGATTCATGCTTAATGTCAGTCATTATTGAACACGATTAAACACGATTCATGCTTAATGTCAGTCATTATTGAACATGTGTTTGTAAGCGTTTAAACAGTTATATCCGTTATATGGTATGTACATGTACTCGTTCTACATTGTATTTTATTTGTGCTTTTTGCGAAAAAAATAATTATGACTGGGGCGGGTCCATTTAATTTTTCTCTTAATTTCAAGTAGTTTTCAAAACATCAAGAACAAAACACTGTTACTTAAAAGCAAAACTACTAATTAGTAATTATCAAAGTTGCAAATGATATATAACTATGATTGTACACAATATGCCCCTAGACAAGAAACCAATACACGTGCACATTTAATTATTAAGTTTTTTTCTTTTAGGAGTAGATCTCAAATGTTTTAAACAGTGCATGATAATACTAATTTTCATTGCGGTTATTAACAATTTGAAACAAATAAATACTCTCGTATATCAATGATATTTCCATACGCAGGAGAGCATATGACAATATGACATACTTATAATTGGGCCCAATCTCAGGTACAAGCTATCAATACATATTTAAGGAATGTGGTTTAGTGTGGGTTATATAAAGTAAAAGCGCGCAT